>NC_034604.1:80052957-80070026 GCF_900095145.1 Mus pahari | reverse complement strand
CAGGAAGCAGGAGCTGATACAGAGGCCATGGAGGGATGTTCTTCACTGGCTTGCTCATATATATATATATATATATATATATATATATATATATAGAGAGAGAGAGAGAGAGAGAGAGAGAGAGAGAGATACTGTGTGTATGTATGGGTCTGTGTGTGAGTGTGTTCATATTTTGTATGTGTGTTTGATTGCATATGTGCATGTGTATGTGTGTTTGTATATGCACATGTTTGTTTTGAGTGTGCAGATTTGTCTGCATGGGTGTGAACACTTTTTCCCTACAGTCAAAGGTATGCTATTTCATTGTTCTGTTAGTTCTTTCTCCAGAACCTACATGGTACAGTGTCCTTTAAAAGCACATGTTTTTGAACTGAGTCCACATTGGAAATTCGAGCTACAAGGTATGTATTTACAGCTTCTAATGATTAGAATATGAACTCCTTTGGGCAAGAATGAAAATGCATACCAATGTGCCAAAACACATTGTGAAAAATATGTTTTCCCCTGTCTTAGTCAGGGTTTCTATTCCTGGACAAAACATCATGACCAAGAAGCAAGTTGGGGAGGAAAGGGTTTATTTAGCTTACATTTCCACATTGCTGTTCATCACCAAAGAAGTCAGGATTAGAACTCAAGCAGGTCAGGAAGCAGGAGCTGATGCAGAGCCATGGAGGAATCTTTTTTACTGGCCTGCTTCCCCTGGCTTGCTCAGCCTGCTCTCTTATAGAATCAAGACTACCAGCCCAGAGATGGCACCACCCACAAGGGGACCTCCCCCCTTGATCACTAATTAAGAAAATGCCTTACAGCTGGATCTCATGGGGGCATTTCCACAACTGAAGTTCCTTTCTCTGAGATAAGTCCAGCCTGTGTCAAGTTGACAGAAAACTAGCCAGTACACCTCCTCTCCATGTAATTAAAGGAGAACAAACTTTTATATATTTTCTGCCTTATAAGTATTTTCAGAAATGAAGGATTTTCAATGAACCAAGGTATTTCAATTTTGTCAACACATAACTAGGAGACATAAAAGTCAGTAGTGCTATTTGAGGCTTTCAAGTCAAAACCTAGTAGTCCCTGACAGCCTTAACCAGCTAACCATGCACATCTATCCTCAATGTGTCTGTTACAGCACCAAAGAATGCTCAAAAGCATGTGATTTGATTTCATTCAGTGTGGTCATGTTGGAACAAAATCAAATTAAATTATGTTTAACCAAATTAAATATAAAACTCATAATCTTGTTACCTCCAAATCTATGAGATTTATATTTAAATTGATGGAAAGCAGTGTAAGTCAGTCATGGTCAAGGTATGATATTACCCATTACAGACCTGACATTGTCTGAATTTTGGTATGTATTGCAAGTTATTCAATAAGTTGTCAGGATGTAATTTATTTCTGAAAGAAGTTTGCACACACCATCAGCCTTTCCATTCCCCATGTATAAGATTCTTGGGGAAGTTGCAATTTTCTGAAGTCCATTATTTCAGCAGTTTAAATGTCAAAAGGGAATAAATACATATTTCTCTTTAGAATACCTTTTCATTTTTTTTTCTCTGCCAAGATCATCATAGTTGTTGAGGGAAGAATAGGTAGGCTCAGTAGTCACAGATAGGTATTTCATGCCCAATTTAGACTAGATAATATCTTCTCTGCATGTGGTAGACAATCAAGAGGTAGAGATAAGAATTTCATCTTATTTCTGTAAATTTCATGACGATAGATTATTCTTAGATTGAGTAAATATCTTTGTGATAAATCACTACATTTCCTGTGTTCAATCTTTGAAATTAAATAGGTACTGAAGCTTGGAACAAATTTTAAAACTAAAGACTTGCTTAGTGCTTGTTCAGCACACAGTAGACTCAGATATGAATAATGAGTCATTTTCTGTGTATTTCTAGATTTTAGTATTCTATCCTTTCTAAATTTATTCTCTTTCCTTACCAACCTAAATGTATGTTCTGTTATTCACTCTTTTTTGTTAACCCAATTTGGACTATCCAAACACTCTTGGGTGTGTTGCTTACTCTCAGATAAAATAGTGAAGTGTGTTTTATCTAACAATGTAACCTGCCAAGAACAATAATTGTGAACAATCAAAGTTTGTGAAGAGCATTTCATCAAGGTCAAGCAAATGTAATAAAATGTGTTAATAATACAAAATGCCTACTATAAAAGTCTATGTCTTAAATCTACTAGAAAAAGTAATAATTAGTAATAGAAAATTTAATTGTCAATAACATGATTTGAGAAACTTAATTACAATAAAAGTCATAAGTCTGTTTTGGATTTGATGGGAACTGTGTGTAGAGAGGTAAGCATATGTTTTGGACAAAAACTAAATTAATGTGACATCATACCATTGTAGTATCTATGGTCTCATGACCTAAGCTTCAATTTATGTGGTCTAAGGTATATTGCTAAAATGATAGAAGAATTAGCTTCCAATTAAGCTGTGGAATATCAAAGCCTATGACTATACTAAAATAATTTTTGAGAAGTCAGCATCAAGGGAAAAGGGAAAATGCTAGAATCCATTCATCATATACTATTTAACCTTATATTGTATTTCAAAATTGGTTTCGATTCTTTCCAGAGGGCTCCAATAGGATAAAATTTATAATAATATATGTGCCTAGCATAACTTTCATGGTTTCAGCAATGCCATGGTAGAGTTTACATTGTAAAATACCTACCATATAATCCTATTTATCTAAGGCATCTAAGCAAGTGAATTTACCAGGTCAAGTTTCCAAGTAGATTATACCACTTATCTCCAGATCAGTGGTGAAATAAACAACAACAATAACAACAAGAAGAAACTGGGTATGAAAGATGGTGCTATCTCCAATGGGCAGACGCTTTCTCAGGAATGGGAATTTATGGATACCATTGAGTCTCAGTGTCCTTCTCTAAGGAAGTACATAGAATGATGGCTCTTTCACAGGTCTGTGATCATGAAATCTTCTAAATAATTACTTATGAGACTAAAAAAAAAAAAACATCTCTTTCAAAGCTAGACACCCAGGCTGAATGGATCATTCATTGTTGAATAATGTAGACTGGTTTTACAGAAAAATCTGAGTTTAATTTCTAGGACCCACATCAGAGGCTCAAAACTGCCTGTATCTCAAGCTCCAGGGTGCTCAGTGATTTCTTCTGACCTCTGCAGGAGTGTGCATGTGCATGGAAAACACTAATACATAGACAGTCATGCATACACATGATTATTTTAGAAAAACTAAAAGAAAGATGGATATTAAAATAACAAGTATTTTATTATAATTTAAAAATAGAATATTTCCAATAAGAATTCCGATAAATTGTTGTGCTTTAGTTTGTTAAGCCACATTTTAGTGACTTGTTTTAATTAATATTTTAAGTTATTTGTATATGTTTATTAAATCTTTTCTAGTACTGTAAAAGATTATAACAAAAACAGCTATTATCCAAAATTATTGATATCGCATGCATTTGATAAATTAAAATATTCTCCAGTTATAAATGCAAAAAAAAATATAACTGCTAACAGTTTTGAGTATAGTATGGTATAAAATACATATTAATATGATTTCTTATTCTTTGTTTTCATTCTTGCTTTTTCCCAGTCAAACACTGAATTCTAAATGACCATCTGTCTGTGGAAGTTCTGTTGTAGGATGAACTGATTTATTTACCAGGCACATCTTGGCAAACATTCTTAGATCTCACCGAGAGGCTCTGAGAAACCAGAAACACTTTCATCATTCATACGATCAAATGAAAGCAGTTCACATCACTTTGTGTCATCTCTCTAGAGCACATGAAATATTTAACCTGTATGATAGAGCTTAAAACCCTGCTTTGTCACATTCGTTTGGCAGTTGCCTATTCCTACCGCTAATGTAGAAAGCTAGAACAGCAGCTCCTATCTATCAGTATGTCCAAAAATCAACACTAGCTCCATCTTCTATAAAGTTGCCTCTTTATGGCACATCTGTCCACAGAGATGGGTGGGCACACAGAGAGGGTACTAACCCTTACTTCGCTAAGGGATAGGATCACAGAGTTAGTTGATTTTAATTCTGTGAAGTAAACATATTTCAAAAGGAAACTAATCACTCACTATAAACATAAATTATTTCTGAATTTGTTAAGCAACTGCCAAATATTTACAAGCTCAGAAAAATAAAATGAGTGGCAGTGATTAATGTGCATGTCAGTTCTATGCTACTGATAAACATGGTGGCCTACTCCATTTAACAAAGAACTTCATATTCTGAAAATGATTTGGAAAATGTACATTTTGATTTGGAACACTGGAATCCTCAACTACACAAGACAAAATGGCCCACAAAATAACTCTCATGGATGAGGGTTCAAATTCATTTACATATATTATTTTAAAGCTTGTAAAGTTATTAGACAAACATTTGGTTTTGTGTATAGTGTGTTAGGCAGAAGAATTTTATTGGGGAACAGTACTGTTCATAGTAAACCAAGATTAAGAAATAGTAATATACATAATAAGATTGTTTCAATCCTAAACAAAGCAAAGTTGTAAACTCAAGTAAAAGAAAAAGTAGAAATAACTTATGAAGTGACATATGCTCCATTAATCTGAGCAACATAATTGTGAAATAGTATTTTTTAGGTAAGAAGACAGAGGAATAAACAGCCATCAGTTGTGTTCTTAGTATGGTGATAATAATATATCTAGAATTATTTATTTAAAAAGAGGAATGGTTCTGTTTTGGCTCATAAATAAGTTTCACCCAGTGACAGATTAATTTACCCCATAACTCATACTCATAGCAATAGTAAAGCACTATGACCCAACATGACCATTAACATCATCAACCAGGAGGCTGAAAACGAAGACTGTGTTGGAATCCCAAAATTCTCTTTACAAACACATCCACAGTCATCTCAAAACACCCTACTAAGCCTCAGTTCTCAATCATGCATTGACAATCAAGACCTAGCACAACAAACACTTTGTCTGTTGAGGAACACTTATCCAAACTAAAGTGAGTTATGCAGATTGTATACTCTGTATGGTATTTCAATCAAACTATATAGGATAATGAACGTGTAATAGACTCACGCTATGAATAAATAAGAAAAGTCTCTTTTAGTGATCAAATATAGGTGCAAAATGAACTGCTTAAAATACTGAGAGAGCTTTCAGGATCAATACCCTCTTGATTAAACCTACGATGTATCTGTGGGAGAGGGGTACCTCTCCACATTTGTGAATTTTAAATCTTTATAATTATACATTTGTGATGGTTTGTAAATGCTTAGCCCAGGAAGTGGCACTATGAGAAGGTTTGACCCTGTTGGAGTAGGTGTAGCCTTGTTGGAATAGGTGTGTCACTGTGAGTGTGGGTTTTAAGACCCTCATCCTAGTTGTCTGGAAGTCAGTCCTCCACTAGCAACCTTCAGATGAAGATGTAGAACCCTCACCTCTGCCTGCACCATGCCTGTCTAGATGCTGCCATCCTTCCACTTCGATGATAATGAACTGAACCTCTAAACCTGTAAACCAGCCCCAATCAAATGTTGTCCTTTATAAGACATGCCATGGTCACAGTATCTGTTCACAGCAGTGAAACCCTACCTAGGGCACTTTGCTAGTATATTGCATCTTTTATTCCATATGAAATTATATATTATGTATATAAGAGATGTAAGGTAATTTGCATTAGTTTCAACATATATTCTTTAAATAATTATGTGATGAATACATATATATTAAGATTTATACAAATCTTGTATAAAGAGGAATTTATGGATTGCTATTTATACAGCTATTCTTGCCTTGATCAATTAGCTAGCTCCTTTAGTTAATACAATTCTGTTTTGAGCAATGTAAGCACTGCATCTAGACTAAAGTAGCTCAAAAAGTTATTACATAGTAGGTGCTCAATTCAAACTGTTACATAGGGAATGCAACCTCTCATTCCACATTAAGTGAATTCAATGGTTCTCACAATGTGCAGAAATTCAATCAACAGTTACAGTGAGGCTCCAGGAATTTCATTAGCACTTATGTTCCACGTTGAAGGCATAATGAAGAGTTGAAAAATGCAATGACAGCCTGAGTTTTCATGTCACATGAAAATTTCTCAGCTCTTCTCCTGTTTCTCAGTTGAGAGGAGTCAGGAAAAAATGAATTCCTTCACTGCCTGGCAAGGACTTAAATCGAACGGAACAGAAAGTGCTGGCTAACTGGGTCTTACTACTTCTCAGTATGGAGCTGTTAATAAACTCAGTATCCCTTTGTCTCTGTGAAAATTACTTCTAACTATCACTCCAGTCCTCACTGGCAGGTCATACATTTTTGTGTATTGTCCTCAGATATTTCACTTGCCACTGGGTATTTTCACTGAGATGCTTTATTATGAGATCGAATTTAATACATCATGATGACGAATCTTTACCTCTGTAGAAAAGGTTCTTGTTAAGGATTAATGAATTGATTTAACATCACATTAACTATAAATGACTATTTTACACAGTGATGAAGGAATTACTCCCTGATGATAAATGAAGGATAGGGCATGCTTCTATTTGGTGCACAACCCATCCAATCACAAACATAGCATCTACTAGGGACCACAGTATATTATTTGTCCTAAAATCTTTACGAACAAGACTACAAAAGCATTTCACTCCATTTTAGGGATTAAAATGTGCTGTTTGGTTACCTTTGCAAAAGATTTCCTCTTCTTTATTCCAAATATTTTTTCTAGTATATTCATTCTTTCACTATCCAACAATACAACTGATCTGTTACTGAGCATGAAAAAAAAAAAGTGCAAATGCAATATCCTTTTGGCATTCTGCCTGACATTTCATCCACTTTCCTGCATACTAACAATTCTGTATGCACTTCTGCCTTCAGAGTATATTTAAAATAGCCCATATGTGTCTTAGATATTTCAGTCACTCATTTAATTTAGTGTAAATGCTTACCATCCAAGCATCAGGCTTGTCGAGGTACTTTGAATCATTTTCTTACCCCCAGATTTCAGTGAAGATGTCACTATTTACGAGGGCATGGTAAGCCAAGTGCAGTATGCACATTTGTATTCCTAGCTACCCAAGGGGAGAGAATCACCAATTCAGGACCTTGTCTACAGAGTGAAGTCCAGGCCAAATTTGGGATCTTGAAAAGAGAGAGAGAGAGAGAGAGAGAGAGAGAGAGAGAGAGAGAGAGAGAGAGAGAGAGAGAGAGAAAGAGAGAGAGAGAGAGAGTAGGGGGTTGAGATCAGTGATCAGTACTTGCATAGTATGCAGAAAGATTTCATTTTACCTGTANGAGAGAGAGAGAGAGAGAGAGAGAGAGAGAGAGAGAGAGAGAGAAAGAGAAAGAGAGAGAGAGTAGGGGGTTGAGATCAGTGATCAGTACTTGCATAGTATGCAGAAAGATTTCATTTTACCTGTAGCATTATAAAATAAAGCAACAACTTACTGCAACTTGTTGTAGTAAATATTTAATTTCAGTTGGGATTACTATTCTGTCTTTGATTATTTAGTTCACAGATAAAGGACATACAATTTTTACATTTATAATAATCCTTAATCAGTAGTAAATCTGAATGGATATCTACCCCTATGATAATATTTCTTCTTCCTTACCAATAACCCTGAGTTATAATTTGCCATGTTCCATCTGGGCTGCTCCAATTGGTCAACAATCTGGACCATGTTTTCATGATTCACCTATATACCCCATGGCATCTCTCCTCTCTACAACTTCTCACCTTTTCTTCATGGTCCCTGCCTCCTAACCCAATCCTGGGAAGAAAAATAAAAGCCACTAATCTTTCTTCTGCCCAGCTACAGACTGTAGGAATGTTTCTTGACCAGTCACGGATAACGTGGAGGGCAAGGTTACATAGATCTTTTGGGTGTATGTGCAGATTTTCTCATCTCTGGGTGACAAACAGGTCTTGGGGGCTAGTATTTAGCATTACAAAACATAGCAAAAGGCCAAACCTCAACAACAATAATGTTGTTGGCATTTGCCAAATTAAAATACTCTTGTGTGCCTCGGAGCAGATGGACTGTTAATTCATGGAGAACACAAAAATTGGTATTGATTAATTTTGAACATAGATTATGATGAAAACAATTTACTTAATAACAATATCACAATATGTCTTTCATTGAAAATGAATTTATTTTTCAGTTCTTTATATATGACAGCTCCTGCCAATGTAAATACTAGAATACAGTTATCAATAGAGGACACATGAATACTTCTACTAAAACAGTATTAATTGGGTAGATGTTGGTACTGAAATTTCTTACCAACTCTGCTTGAATTTTGAACTTGGACAGTACATATTTATGTCTGATAAGCATATTAAATAAATATTTTAATAAAATACAGTTATACTGAAATACATTTTTCTTAAATGTATCTCTTGGTCATATAGTAATTAGCAATATGTAAAAATAAGATTTTTTCAATTGGTAAAAATATTTTGCCATTCTGCAGGCAGCCACTTTGCCTGAATGATGGTGTTCTTTGTCTTGCAGAAGCTTTTTAGTTGTATAAGATCCCATCTATTAACTGTTGATTTTAGTGCTTGTGCTAATGGTATTCTGTTCAGAAAGTCTGTCCTGTGTTAGTGAGTTCAAGGTTATTCACCACTTTCTCTTCTATTGGGTTCCATGTATCTGGTTTTATTTTGAGGTCTTTCATCCACTTGGAGTTCAGTTTGTGTGCAGGGTGATAACTCTAGATCAGCTTGGATTCTTCTAAATGCAGCCATCTAGTCTGACCAGTGTCACTTGTTGAAGATGCTGTCTTTTGTCCTCCAGTGTGTATTCCTGTCCTTTTTAAAATATGAATAAAAAAATAGAAATAAAATATCACACAGTCATAGGTGTGTGGGCTCATGTTTGCTTCTTCAATTTGATCCTGTTATCAAAACAGTTTTTACTTTTGTTTTGGCCAATATCATGTTTTATTACTATAACTTTGTAGTACAACTTGAGGTAGAAATGGTGACACCTCTAGCAGTTATTTATTATTTGGGTTGTTGTTGTTGTTTTAGTTAGCTTGTGTATTTTTGTGTTTCCATATGAAGCTGAGAATTGACCTTAAATTATCTGTGAAGAATTATGTTAAAATTTTTGTGGGGACTGTATGGAATGTATGATGGCCATTTTTACTGTTACTCCTACTAATCCATGAGCATGGGAGACCTTTCCATTTTCTGACATCTTTTCCAGATTCTTTCTTCAATGACTTTAATTTTTTTTTTAATCATGTAAGTCCTTCACTTACTTGATCAGAATTATGCCAAGATATCTGATATTATTTGATGCTATAGTGAAAGATGTTTCCCAGATCTCCATCTTTATCTGTTTGTCATTTGTATACAGGGGGGCTACTTATTTTTGTGATGCTTAATTTTATTTCCCATCAAAGGCTATTATTCAAAATATATGAAGAACTCAATAACTAGATATCACAAACAACCAATAACCCTATTAAATATGGGGTACATATTTAAACAGAATTCTCAATAGTGGAAACTCAAATGCTTGAGAAACACCTAAGAGAACTACTTGAATTTTATACCTGTCAGAATGGCTATTATCAACAGAATGTGACACCTGATACTTGCAAGGATGCAGAGTAAGAGAAAGCTGCATGCATTGCTGGTAGTAGTACAGACGCTATGAAAACCAGAATGGTTATTCCTCCAGAAGATGAGAATTGAGAATATCCAGCTATACAAGTCTCCGGCATATACCCAAAGGATGCCTCATCCTATTACAAAGACAGTTGTTCAACTATGTTCACTGCTGGCCTATGTACAACCACAAGAAAATGGAAACATCAAAGATGGTGGAAGAGGGAAATTGCATTTTCTCTACTAGAGTGACACAGGATATACCAACCACTCCAGCTCCAGAACATGTCTCAGTCAGTAGTTGAACAAAATATAGTGGACTCCAGAGTTTGTGTGTTCTTCTATTTGCTTACAGTTTGGTGTGTGTGTGTGTGTGTGTGTGTGTGTGTGTGTGTTTCCTTTCTTTTGGGGAATGGCTTCATTTTATTTTTTTGGTTTTTGAGGGTTCATTATTTTATTGTATATTTGTTTGGTTTTTGATAAGGAAATTAAAGTTGTGTGGGTAGTGTGGGAGAAAATCTAGAAGGACTTATAAGACAGAAAGAATAGTCAAAATATACTTAAATGTAGATTTTAAATAATAGAAATATAATAACACAGAAAAATAATGTTTTAAATTTGTTACTATAGCAATGTATAAACTTAGAATAAATTTATTATTTGACAGAAAAACTCACTAATATGTAAACAAAATAATTCATTAGAAATGCAAAGAAAGTCAGGTAAAGTTTTTAAATAAATTGTTTATGTATCTGATCATTATTATCTACTAATCATATTAAAATTCATTCATTAGTAAAAAAGAACATACTACTAGTCAAATAAAGTTCACATTTTGTCTCTACAAAATTACACATTCCTCATTTTATTATATATATATTTTTTCTTTAAAAATATATCTGGAAGTTAAAACACCATTATTTAATTCCATTATAGGCTATGAAAATTTTTCAGGTGCCTTTATTACATGCTTTTATAGAAGTTAAAAGAAGGAAAAATACAAAGCCTCATTATTGAGGACCTAATATAAGACACAGTTGTAGTCATTTATAACTTTACATGCTGCTATTCTTGGATCATGTAGCAGCTCTGATAAGTAACAAATACAAAAGAAAATTTGGATATCATTGAATGCACTATTTTAAATATCCAATAGAAAAAAATGAGTTTTATGTTCTTATAATCTGGAATTGAGTCACTAATCCAGTTCTGCAAACAGAATTTAAACAAAAAGATAAGGAAGGAAAGGAAAAAAAAAGAAACAAAAATTCACACATTTTAATTGTACTAATTTTACACAGTGGTGATTCAATAAATGCAATGTAAGATTTTACACCTTAGCAAATAATCACACAGCTAAACTGTGGGTTAGAATAAACTTATTGTCAAAGTTAATTTCCTATTACTGTTGTAAGAAACCAGAGCTCCGAAGGACTAAACTACCAACAAAAGGGTACACATGGAGGGACCCATGGCTCCAGTCGCATATGTAGCAGATGATAATCTTATCTGGCATCAATGAGAGGGGAGACCCTAGGCCCTGTGAAAGTCTCAGCTTAGGAGAATGCTAAGATGGGAGTGGTTGGTTGGGAGGTGGAGCACCCTCTTAGAAACAGGGGTTAGGGAGGGGTGGGATAGAGGGTTTGCAGTGGGGAAACCACAAAGGGAGATGCCATTTGAAATGTAAAACATAAAGCAATAAAAACTTTTTAAAAAGAGACCATGATCTAGGTAATTCATAGGAAAAAAAAAAAAAGAACTTATTAGAGGCTTTCAGTTTCAGAAGGTTAGAGTCCATGGCCATCAGGGTGGGAAGCAAACAAGCAGGTATGGCACTAATGCAGCACCTGGGTGCTCACACCTGAGACACATTACCCAGACAGAGAGATGCACTGGAAATTGCTTGGGCTTCTGGAAATCTCAGAGCCCACCTCCTATGATACACCTCCTCCAACAGCAATATCTCCTAATCCTTCCCAAACAGTTTGAGCAACTGGGGATCAAGTATTCAAATATATGAGCCTGTGGGTGTTATTATTATTCAAGCTACTCCACTGATGAATTAGAAATAAAGAAACTAAACATAAAATAAATATTAGATAAAATTCTGTTAAAGAAAAAAAAATAGCCAGAGATATGAGAACTTTCATGTTGTCTTTTCAAAAGCTGTTAAGTAATTTGGAAGTAAAGGAATGGCAAACCTCTGTGAAGCAAATGGATGACCAACAAGAATGTCCTTCATTGAGAATGCTGGCTTTGCTTCTGTCAATGATGGTCTGCTTTTCTCATGAAGCTAAACACATCAGCTGCAAGACAGAATGTCACAAAGCCGTTAGGAAAATACAGAAACACAGTGCAAGAATTAAAGGCCTAACTAACAGCTCTTAAAAGAACAAAAGCAGTGTTGGCTTAGCAAAGTTTGCAAGCAGAGTCAGACCTTGATTGTCTCAACAGTGATCAGAGCTGTGATGTGAAAATGAGAGCAGGTGGGGAACTTCACAAATAAGTTTTGTTCAATTGTCTACATGTAACCTGTAAAATCTGAGTAAATGTGTGACATTGTACCATATTAACAGAAAAACATTAAAAGTTAGTTCTAAGCAGAGGATCACCATAGATGGTATATGAAATTTAACAAATCAGCCCCATGGCTATGGTTAGTGATTAGTTTGCTTTCTATAATTCTTCATTTATTTAGTTCAAACACATTACTAAAGAGGGAAAATTGATTCTAAGTTTGAGGCCAGCCTGGTCTACAGAGTGAGTTCCAGCAGGACAGCCAGGGCTACACGGAGAAACCCTGTCGCAAAAAAAAAAAAAAAAAAAAAAAAAGGGAAAATCAGATATTTTCTTAATTTCAACAGAAACAACATCACAACAATGAGGCAATGGCATAAAATCGGTATAAATTTAAAATTCTAATACTTACAAATAATGAAAATTTTCCCTGGGTGTATTAACAATTAAGATACCAGAATTTTAAAGTCATGTAGAAGTCAGTGTTATCACTATAACACACAGTGAGTTGAAAAGATTATTGAAGATATTTAAAACAGGATTATAGTATTATATTGTAGGATTGTAGAGGACTCTAGGCAAATGGAAAGAATTGCTTGTGCTACAACACAATGTTTTCTGAATTCTGGTCCAAGAAAACAGCATGTCTGTTGTGGAAATCTGCCACTGTGGGATAACATCTAAAGTGACCTTCCTGATAATTATGCAGGGATATGAGACAGGTTTAAAAATGGAAGGTTTTCTCATCACAATTGATACCTTCTTCCAAAATTATGATGTTTAGGGAAAATGAAAAAGCAGATCTTATTATTTTAAACTTGGTCCAAACTTTGATTTGGGGATTGTTTTTGTGCTTAAAAATTAGAATAAAATGAAAAAAATCAAACAAGCAAACAACAAAACAAATAAACAAAAACAAGGAGGCCATAGTCAAATGTATTTCAAGCATGATGACTGAGCACAGGGCCAGAACTTTGTGATGAGAGAGGAGGATTCAGAAAGCTTTAAAGAAAATACAAAATTACTGGAAGGGTTTTGTGACAGGAGAAAAGAAATCTTGTCAGATTTTAGTAAAAGAACCTGAAATCATACCAAAGGACTGGTGTAACAGGACATTGAAGAGTCTTGCTGCCCTCAGGGGCTCACTAGATTCAGGGCTGTAGACATACTCACTGAAACTTAGGTCCCAAAAGAGGAAAAAATAGTTCCTTAGGTAGGTACAGTGTGACACAATAGTGTCATACTATTTTTAAACTTAGTTGTGAGTACACAATTAGAGATTAGGAAACACAGAAAGAATGCAACCAAAGGGACTTACAAAGAAAAGATCGAAGAAGATACAGACAAGACCCAGAGAAGATGGCAATTATAAAGCTGATGAAAAATAGATTTTACCCATTATCAAGGAATTAAAATATGAAATATGTACACATGAGATAAATGATATAATTTACACTAGATAAAAGTTAATTTTTAAAAAGACAGCGAAAAAGGAACTAATTAAAACAAAGTATAGCTGGGCGTGGTGGCGCACGCCTTTAATCCCAGCACTTGGGAGGCAGAGGCAGGCGGATTTCTGAGTTCTAGGCCAGCCTGGTCTACAAAGTGAGTTCCAGGACAGCCAGGGCTAGACAGAGAAACCCTGTCTCGAAAAAAACAAAAACAAAACAAAACAAACAAACAAACAAAACAAAAAACAAAAAACAAAGTATAACAGGACATAAGTATGGAAAAAAAAATGGTGAAAACTTTTAGCTTGTATAATAACTTAACTTAGAAAAAGACTTGACCTGCAAGGGTGTGTACCAGGGTCTCTATGTATATGTTATGGTTGTATAGCTTGTTTTGTGGGAATTCTAGCAGTGCGAGTATATGTGTCCCTGACTCTTGCCTGCTCTTGTGACTCCTTTCCTCCTATTAGATGGTCTTTTCAACCTCGATATGAGAGCCTTTGCTTTTTCTTATTGTGTCTTGCTTTGTTGTGTTTGGTTGTTGTATCTTGGAGGCATAATTTTTTTTTCTCTGAATGAAACAGAGGGGTGGATTTTTGGGAGATGAGAGCTGTTGGGGGATCTGAGAAGAGTGGAGGGAATAAAAACTGTGGTCGGGATGTATTATATGAGAGAAGAATCTATTTTCAAATAAGCAAGCAAGCGAACAAACAAACAAAAGAAGCCAATAAAAGAAGAAAAAAGAAAAGGAAGAAAGAAAGGAAGGAAGGAAGGAAGGAAGGAAGGAAGGAAGGAAGGAAGGAAGGAAGGAAGGAAAGACAAAGATCCCCAATATCATATCGATAAAGAGTATGAAGTATGCACAAATGAAATAAAGTAATGCAGGAAATGATTCTATTTAGCCAAATTGAAGAAAAGAAAGATTCAGGGAGAGAAGCAGCACAAAGCCTGTGCTTTATTACATTGTATCAAACACTTCAGGAAGAAATGACACCAATAATCTAAGGCCTTTTTCTCTTATAGTAATTTTTAGCTGTAGAAACATGACCTCTCTCATGATAGGAAAACAATATAACCCTAATTTCAGATCATTTAAAGTTATCATAAAAGGGAACATTGCAGGCTAATATTTCCCATAAAATAGATAAAAAAAAAAACCTCCTCTAATACAGTAACAATCCAATATAGAAATGCAAAAGCTGCTTAGCAGCATAAAAAAGATTCAGTACAAGTATTTAAAGCTTACATTCATGCCTTCAAAAATCAACTAATATAACCTATTTTGTTAACAAAGCTGAAAAAAAAACATATGATCAAAACTAGTAGACTTTTTTTTATGTAATCTTGCATCCATTCATTTCAGATGAATAAAAACCAAATCTCCTTTCTGAGGGGGATGGATGGTTGGGTCAGATGCGGGATGATGGGTCGGTGGGGGACCACATTCTCAGAGGCAAAGTGGAGGGAAGATAGGGAAGAACTCTCGGAGGAGCAACTGGAAAAGGAGGCAATATTTGGAATGTAAATAAATATATTAATTTAATAAAAATATGTACATCTAGGACATAAGATACAAAGTTAAGAGGAAAAATCATCTTTTTTTTAAAAGATTAATATAATTACATCATTCTCCTTCCCTTTTCAACCTACAAAACCTACACTTGTTATATTTTAAGTCCGTGCTCTCTTTGTTCATTAATAATTGTCCCATACATACAAGTATATGCATGCCTGGGTATTTCTTAATACATTAATACAACCTGCTCAGCCTTTATGATGTTTCATATATGTATGGCTATCTACATAGGAGATACAAAATGACAATAACAATAGACATGGTAAGTTTACTGAGCCTCAACTCTACTCATAGATCTACAAGTCATGAATGAATGCTGAGAGCAATAGAAATAGACTTTCCCAAGAGAGAACAAGCCAACTGTTTACTCAGTTCTAAATGGTCAATCCTGAAAACAAAGCTCATATCTTTAACAAATGTATACATAGCCACGTCATAAGATGCATTGGCGATATTTAATACGTGACTACTAAAACAGAAAAGCATAACAGAAAAAAAAAGATAGCTTTAGTATATCATTTTTAATGTTTACTTTTATTTATGTGTGTGTGTGTGTGTGTGTGTGTGTGTGTGTGTATGTGTGTTTGGGGGGGTGGTAATAATTGTATATCCTGCCTTGCAGGCTATAAGAGGGCATCAAATCTGAAATTGGAATTATTGGAAGTTGTGGGCCCTTGTAACATGAGTGCTGGTAACTGATTTCAGATTCTTTGGAAGAACAGCATTCATGATTAACCACTGAAGCATTACTCTAGCTCCTTTAATATAGTTTTAAGTCAATAAAAACTATCATATCTAAAGCAGGATCATGCTTAAAAGGCAGTAAAAAGTCTTGTGATGTGAGAATTGCAGAGATGATCTTATGACATCAAAGATGTAAGCAGCAAGTCCCCAGAGAGTTATCTCCTACACAATGTCTGTAGGGTTCAAATGTTTCCAGGTGAAATAAAAGCAAGATTGACAGTTTTCAGTAGGACTATCAAGAATAGCCATTAAATACAATGAGACATCTTAAATGTGATTTGAAAAAAAAACAAATCTTCCACAGATCTAGGAACTGTAGTTAATTTCTGTGACAATAATTTCATGAATATATTCTAAATTTAAACTAGGAAAAATCTGCAGGCATTTGTCAAAGAAAGTTACAGGGAGAAATTAACAACACAAGGTATTCGGTGGAATTTAAAAAAAATTATTAAGTACCAGAATTCCTTTAAAAAATGACTTCCAATGCCATACCAAAATACATTTTTCTGCACAGTACATACTGCAGGGTATGGATCAGACCATTGTAAATAATTGACTGAATATAAAATTCACGACTTAATATGAACTCCAGAGTCATACATTTCACTTTCAATTTTTTTTTTGTGGTGTCATTCTGTACGACATTAGCATCTATTTTTCTTCTTGTAAAGATCAAGTCTCATAGACGAAGCTGCATCCAACAGGTATGATAAGCATGTCAAATACCTCAGTGCTCAACATGAGGTGTACACAGTTTAAAATTACAGTGAATCAATCAACAGCATTCACCAAAAAGCTACAGTGTTCACTCTCCTTTCAGATCAAAATGTGGTGATACAATGAACTTTACCAAATTGGTCAATATTAAAATTACAACACAAAATGTGAAAGAAAATTAAGAATTAAAATGACAAAAGTGAGGTTGTTGAACTTATAATTAGCACGTTACGTCTAGCCTGTATTGTTAAATTATGTATCATGAAGCAATCCCACTAAAATCTGGGACTAGGCAAGGCTGCCCACTTTCTCCCTACCTATTTAATATAGTACTTGAAGTCCTAGCCAGAGCAATCCGACAACAAAAGGAGATCAAGGGGATACAAATTGGTAAGGAAGAAGTCAAAATATCATTAT
>NC_034604.1:80032727-80050962 GCF_900095145.1 Mus pahari | reverse complement strand
CCAATCACAAAAGAAGTCACTAGATATGCACTCACTGATAAGCGGATATTAGCCCAGAAACTTAGATTACCAGAGATACATTATTTAAAACACAAGAAAACCAAGAAGGATGACCATCGTGTGGATAATTCATTCCTCCTTAGAATAAGGAACAAAATACTCAAACTTTATATGCCCTAGTACAGGGGAATGCCAGGGCCAAGAAGTGGGAGTGGATGAGTAGGGGAGCAGGGAGGGGTAAGGATATAGGGAATTTTCGGGATAGCATTTGAAATGTAAATAAAGAAAATATCTAATAAAAAATCTGTGACACAAAAATTACTTTTCCTTTACAAAGAAACTTAAGCCTATATAAGTAGTGATGCTATTGAGAGCTATTAAGTGTTATGTAGTAAAACGAATGCGTGTGTGTGGGGGGCTTGGTTTGGATGATTTAAAATTCCTTTGCATTGACTCAGATTGTGAGATGCTGCTGCTACTAAGCTATTTGGTATTAGGCCACTTCTTTTAAATACATATTAAAGTTCGACATACATATCTCATCAGTT
Source organism: Mus pahari (assembly GCF_900095145.1). Classification (NCBI taxonomy): domain Eukaryota; kingdom Metazoa; phylum Chordata; class Mammalia; order Rodentia; family Muridae; genus Mus; species Mus pahari. The sequence continues at coordinate 80,050,414 of NC_034604.1, read as the reverse complement.
CATATTGATTGGGTCAACTCAGGAGTAGGTATTGATGTATGTTGCAAATATATCATAGTAGTCTTGGTGTTTGAGATAAAATTTACTGGACTAGAGATCCACCATAGCATTTGTTACTGGAGTGTGTGGCCCAGATTCTCGTCTACTAATTTATTCTGATTTATAAGAAAGAACAATACTGTGATAAGCAGTTCAAAAGGCTATTAAAACATTAAAGTAAACATGTAATATGCTCACAACAATGACAAAAATGATGAATGTCTAATAAATATCAATTTTACATATGTGTCCATAAATACTAACACAAAGATATTTTAAGATGATCACTATGGAAAGGTTTTCAAACAACATATGGATATTGAAAATTTTACTTAAGGAGAGTAAAACATAATCACAAAATGAAAATGTTGAAAGATTAGTGTAGAAATACATATAAAATTAAGCCTTATAAATTGAATACAAATTTTGATGTACCAGGGGTAGGATTAAGAGCTATTTGATTCCTTAGTAAAATAAATAACATTATGTATGTTTTGGGGTAAATATGAAGAATGAGGTTTTGATTATAATGTTTCTCTTATCAAATTTATTTAAAATATTCCTATTTTGCCTGATATTTATTGTAAAATATGTATTATTTTCAATATATTAGTTTTAAAGATTCCAAACTGATTGCTGATGCCCTTTGTTTTCTTATTTACAATTATTCCAGGATGCAATATGAGCTATAGAGCTGTGTACACTTTAATTTCCTGTTAGTGTGATGAAACAACATGACCAAAATCAACTTGGAGAGGAACAAGTTTATTTCATCTTACAGGTTAAAGTTCCTCATTGATAGTACCAGCACAGGAACTCAAGGCAGGAACTTAGAGTCAGGAAATGAAGTAGAGAAAAGGAAGAATGATATTTACTGGCTTGCTTTCTCCTACAAACAAGGATCACCTGACCAGGACTAACACTGCCTACTGTGCGATGGCACCCATGATGATTAATCAAGAAATGTCTCACAAATAGTCCCATGGGCCAATCTGATGGAGTCATCCCTCAAGTGAGGAATTATCTCTTTCCAAGTAATTGTAGTCTTTGTTAAATATGAAATGAAACTTTTTTCACTGTCATTTTCCAAACAGATTAACTGGAGATGAAGATTTACAGATGATTGACAAATATCAGTATCACTAATGTGAAATCTCCAGGATGTTTTCTCTTCAGAGTAGCACACCCAATCAGTAGTCTAGAAGGGTTTGTGACTACATCTCAAACTGACAGCTGCAATTGATAATGGGTAAGTTTCATGTACTAGTAATGTCATAGACTCTGTAAGACTACATGAGTCAAGAAGAAAATCTGAGGCTTGATACCATGTGGCAAGTTTTAGAGTTTCCAAGGAGGGGGCAGTGGGGCTCTGTTGCAGTGGAGATTTGGAAAATACCAGAACAGTGAATACATCCAACCTCAGTGTACAAAAAGTCCTGTGGGCTGGGCCAGAGATGTGGGGCCAAGCTGCTCAGGTTCTTTGGAGCTCAGAATACAATGAGCTAGTTCCAGGCATTGCACTATTTTGTTGTTGTTGTTGTTGTTGTTGTTTGTTTTCTTTGACCTTATTACACTGTAGCCTGTGGTGAGTTTGTATACTGAATTTACCAGTCAGTTGTGTTGGTTAGTTTTTGTCAACTTTACATACAATAGAGTCACCTGGAAAGAAAAATCATCAGTTGAGGAATTGGCTCCATTGATTGGCAGTGGGTGAGTAGATCTTACTGGCATTTTCTTGATTAATGACTAACCCGTAAACACTGTGGGAAGTGTCAACCTTTGTCAGATGGTCCTGAATTATGTATGAAAGTAAGCTGAATAAGCGAAGAGAAGTAAGCTAGTAGGCAGCATTCCTCCAAAGTCTCTGTTTCACTTCCTGTATTGGCTTCTTGCTTTGTCTTTCCTCAAGGTTGGACAGGAACCTGTAGGCCGAATACTCTTTCCTCCCCTAAGTAGCTTTGACTTAGGATACTGAGTACAATAATGGAAAGCACACCAGTAACTTTCCTTGTTTTTTTTTTTTTTTTTTTTGTTGTTGTTGTTGTTTATTTCTTTTTGTTTTTGTTTTTGTTTCAAAAGAGTCTGTATATATTTTTTTTTTTTAGATTCAAGACTATAAAAAATACATTGTTTTTAGCTTTTGGATTGGTTGTAGGGAAAAGTAGTTTTATTTTATTCTAAACTGAGAATACAGCATATTTTTCTTCTTATAAGCCTTAAAAAAGGAAAGTCCCTCCATTCCTTACAGATACAGACATACACAGAGATACACACACACACACACACACACACACACACACACACACACATGCCAAACATATTAATGGCTCCATGCCCTAAGAATTTAGCAACTGTTCTTTTCAGTGCAAAATTCTATGCCATGAACTAGATGGAGAAAGAAATGCTTGTTATATATCACTAAAAGCACCGGTCTATTCTCCCCGTAGAAAGCTTTCTTTCACTGAACGTGAGAAGTAAAACTATTTTTGTATTATTGGGAATACTATCCCTATGGAACAATGAAAACTAATTGAGCTGGTAAAAACAAAAGCAGCATTTAAAGACTTTATGTGTGAGCGGAGACATTGTAAAACCTAGCTACTAGAACATCAGTGTTGTATTAGTGTCACCCATTGTGCTTAATAGAGACTGATGGCTTGTGGTATAACAGTATGCTAGCATATCTGCATCTGTGAAAACTGGAAGAATTCACAATGGGAAAACAGTTCATATGTTCATCATGTTAACTGCAGGCCATGGACACCTAATTAATGAGTTTCAATCCTCATTGTAACTCTGCTGCAATTATGTTGTCAGGAAAAGGTCTCAAGTAAGAAGATTATAACACAATGCAAACAATTTACAAATATGCATGTTTGTTAATTTGTACATGAAGAAGAGTATATGTTTTTAAAATATGTTTAAAGAACATGTTTTGTCCATATTTCAACAAAAAATGTGGGTTATGTGTAATGTCTATGAAGGTACCTGAATTAAGAAGTCTCAGAAACTTAGCTTTCCAATGTCAGGCAGCAGACAGAACAAGGTACAGAACACTAATTTTTTTTTTTTATTGTCTAGATATTTGAAACATCCATACTAAGTATTTAAGTTATCTCAGGACCTTCCCATAAAAGCATATTGTATACAAATACCTTAAACAACTGGCTCTATACTTGTAAATATTTGAGACATTTAGAGAACCATGACACTTGAAGAAAATTCTCAGTTTGCATCATAACAAGCAACTCTAAAATTTCCTTGGCCCTGTATAGAGTCTACCAAGACAGGCCTATCATATAGGCCTAGGATTTTATTATCTTCATTTCTTTGGTTGGCTTCAGGTTGATCATAAATCATGAACGGCACACAATGACTTGATGAGAGGACAGTTTCCCTTCAGTATTTATTGCCATTTCAGTGAAATAGAAATGGTTTGTAGGAAACAATAGATTGAATGGTTCTGCAGTGGTTAGCAGACACAGTATCTGACATGTATATATTAAAAGGGATTCTATATTTTGGGAAAATACATTTGTAACTCATTTAATCACTTCTGTAACATTTTGACTTAGCAAATGATTTTTTTCCAGGAAAATTCAACATAGGATAAAACAAACAGGAATGGATTTCATTTTAGAGTTTCAGATTGTTGAGAATTTACTTTTTACTCGAAAAGACATTTTCAGAATGTTTATTATTTATCAGAATTTCAGTGTATGTTTCTGCTTTGCATAGGATCATCTTGCCGTAAACATGCACTCTACGAGAAATACACCTCGAGGAAAATCACTCCAGGTCCTGAAGTTTGAGGAAGACACAGAAAATTGCCCAGCTTAGTGATTATTTCCTATGAACCTGCAAACAAAATATGGTAACAGTCTCAAGTGGATTGCATTTCTCTCTTGTCCTCATGTACATGAATATCCATAATACTTAATTCACAATCTCACCTACTTTACATAGCTAACATAATGGCAATAAATGCCCTGTTTCCAAAACTAGGTCAATAATTTTTTTATATATTATATGTAATAATGTATAATGTTTTATATTTATCTAGGTTTATAAATTATAATAATGCTGGACTTCTTTATTTGAGTGTAAATAGGAGGCTTAAATTTATGGTTTAGTGATAATAAATGATATATATTACTAGAAAGTTAAAATCATGATAAATTCACCCATTCAATGAATTAATTTTATTTGACATTAAATTCCTTATAGCATTTTTTCTCACATCAAAACACACTCTCAAGTGGCAAAGTTATTTTTGAGACTGGTTCCTAAACTGAGTAAGACAAAGGTTCACTACCCTCAAAGAATCTTAACTGAATTTTATTACAGTGAAGAATAAACTGTATCATGTTTATGATATATGTCCAGTCTATAAAGGACGTTAGATGAGCACAGAGAGGCTGTTTGTATCTAGGAATAAACAAACATCTAGATATGAGCCCTGACATAAGAACTGCATTGTTGAATGTAGGAGGAAATTTTTCAAAATGGTGGAGACAGGAATGGTGGACATAGAGTGTGTCCAGGTCAAGAGAACATGATGATTTCTCAAGACAGAGATGGATTATTCGAGAACTTCACAGCAAGAAGACCACACTAAGGGAAGCACTTTCTGTGATTGTGAGATAGTAGTTCTCTCTTCTTCCTTTAGAAAATGTCAGCATCCTGCTGCCCACCTACTCACTCCTTGATAGGTTTTATTTGACAAAGAACAGGTTCCGCCCATGAGCTCAAATGATCCTCCATTTTCACTGGATTCCTGAAAGAACTCTGGAATGTTTATGTTTCAGAGCTTTACATTTTATTTGGAGTATTACAGATACTATTGAGGGGTTTGAGTCTTTGTTGTTTTGAGGTCCAGAATTAATGTGGGATGACTGTATTTCTGCTTTAGAAAGATATTGAGTATATGGAAGTCAGTGAGCATTCTTGGTATATTTGAGAACCTGTGACATAAATGTAAGTTTATTCTTGGTGCTTTCATGTTGGATTCTAGTATCAAATTCAGCCTGCTAACAGTTTTGAGCTTATATGATCATATATATTCATTATTCAGGAATATTACTGATTTTGTATGTATAAAAAAAAATTCAGCCTAAAAGAGATACAGGTATAACATAAATCCATGGATTTTATTTATAATTTACCAATATCTAAGGGCATAAGAAAGTTATCTCAGAATCCCAATATTGATTACAATTTGTCTCATATGTACTTTTTACACTAGCAATTTTTTCATACATTTAGGTCAAAGTAAATACATTATTCTACATGTCAACAATTAATGCCTCTGTTTTGTTTCTCTGTATTCGGTGCTCACAATTGTTATAAAACTGCACTTGGTGTTTTAATTCAAATATGTAAATAAAAATGTATCCAATACACAATGATTACAAGCTTGAATTTAAGAATATTGTGGAAGATTTTATTGGATTAAAGATCAGCCTGTCCTATGAACAGATATGGAAAGGCATTCTATTTTCCCCTATGGATTGAAAGCTACAGACTTTCAAGTTACATAACAATAAAAATAAACTATTTATCTACTTACTATTAAAATATAAGAAGTGTCTATTAAAAAGTTCAATGGAAGCATATGTAAATGATAAAACCTCATTACACAAAAATTATAAGAGTAATTTTGAAGATAAAAAATCTGATCATTATTCTAAATTGAAATAATATTGTACAATTTTTAACATTTTAAAGTATTTATAAGACAAATTTTAATTGATTAAATTAAATTATACATTAATCATGCTTTTCTTTGAAGTCATTGAATTATTGATTTTCTATTGGTATTTCAAGAGCCAAAAGATTGTAAACTGTTAAACACTGAAAGATGTCTAAGAAAATATTAATGTCAAAGGTTTCCTGAAAATGATTTCTGTATAGAATCAAGGGAAGCTTATGTTTGTACTTTTTTTTTTTCTGGAGATAAAATATTTAGTGTTAGCACCTGAGGCTTTATTATTTATTCATTTATTTATTTATTTTGAGACAGGGTTTCTCTATATATCCCTGGCTGCCCTGAAACTCACTTTGTAGACCAGGCTGGCCTCGAACTCAGAAATCCACCTGCCTCTGTCTCCTGAGTGCTGGGATTAAAGGCATGTGCTACTACACCCGGCCTGAGACTTCATTCTTAAAAACTAAGCTAAAATGAAACATTTTAAAACTGCAAGAACTTTAGGGTGCACTTAAACTGAGAGCAATTTAGAGAACATTTTATCTATGTTATACATCATTATTATTTAGGTGAAAATAATACAAAATTACATTTACATAATACAAAATAATACAAAATTACATTTGCATAATACAAAATATCATTTAAAATACTATACATGGATATAATAATTAAAAGTACAGTATCAGTTCTATTATCCTACAATTAATACAACTAAATGTGATGGTAATAAATTTATCTTTTAAGATTAGAAATGAAAAAGGTCTTTATTCTAGAATGGGCATTATACAGCAAATTATAAGGAAATATCAATAGTATTACTACAACATTGGACTCATGTTTATAATCATCATATGAGAGACAGAAATTTTATGATATGTGGTGTGTGGCTATGTGTGGTATAGTATACAATTAAGGAAAGAACTGATAATCTTAAATTAGACAGAGTGAACAAATAGAATTTCAAGAAGGACCCAGTATTGTACAAAATATTAAAATATAAAATAAACTGTCTTGTTCCCCCATTTGTGCCTCTGCCCCAGGGGCCTGGCCAGCCATGCACTGTCAGGCAATGGCTGACCTGTTTTTATCTCATGGAGATTGACTCAGAATGCCACCCAACTCACTAGGTTCCCAGTGGTGTATAACTACCACGTCAACCCTGTGCATCAAATCCCCCATGGTCTTTGTGATACACATCTGGCAAACCCACACTTTACAATTGTACCTTTCTCTCTTGAACCCAGATGAGCTGCCATGTGAAGGAAAATGCAACAAACTTAGTTCAGAAATAATGATAACTCAATCTCTGGGCACAACAACTAAAACCTAATCTTGTAAGCCTTATTAAAATCTGATTCCTCTGGTGGCAAATGCTTGCAGATCTGCCATGATACCAGGAAACTCTAGCAACTACATCTTACCCCTCTGCTGTCCCTTTCCAAAAGGACCTAACTATCTCCTGCTTCCTTTCTTCCTCCATCCAACCTAGAAGTCCCTCCTACTCTCACAGTGATTGGCTCCTTTATTCATTAAGGGTTTGATTCACAACAAGTCACCTGAGCACATGACTCATTCCTCATTCCAGACAACCTCTCCCGGGAGAGCATAATTAACACTAAATACTAGCAGCACAGAGCCATCCACAACATCCCAGTTTTACTCATTGGTTGGAGGGTGAAATCTGAAGGTAGAAGATGAGAAGAAAGTTGGTCTAAAGTCTTGAGAAGGTTGACAGTGAGCCTCATTTATGTAATGCCAGTAAATGTCATTTATTAAAACTAGTGTATACATCTTTGAAGTGTTGTACTGTTGTGCATTTCCACATTTCTTGGTCAGATAGGCCCTATGGTGACATGTGAAAAATAGATGATTAAAAAAAAAAACTTTAATGAAGAGGAATATAATAGGGTAAAACTCTTGTGTAGTTGAGAAAGAAGACAAAAGATAATTTTGAACTATTAATCATTTGAATCCTATAACTTAATTTTTGGTATTACAGGAGTAAGGTACCACTTTCTGTAGGACTGTGAAAAGTTGCTTGGTAGCTGGTTGAGCTAAGGCTCAAATCTCCGGAGACCCTGAAGGGATGGTAGGCACTTTGCCTATTCCTGGGCACCAAACCCTTGTCACTAGCCACAGCTCCCCATAGATTTGTGGCCAATTGTCATGTAAGGTAAACACCCCAAGCCCCTCCACATGTAGAGGATGTGACCTATGATCACAAAGGCTCAAGACAGTCCTCCATTTTAATGAGGTACCTAAAAGCCTAGAGAGCTTAGCCAATAAGCTTTCCTTCTCAGACACTCTTCCCTGCAAAAGGTATTTAACCTCAGGCCCACCTGAGAAGTAGGGTATGCTTTTACACATCCACTTTCCACCATAACAAAAACTGCCTTTACACCATGAACTGCCTCTGTTCATCGGGATTCCCCATGGTGAGCCATGGAGAAGGCATTTGCCTACAGAACTACTGTCTAATGTCCCTTAGAAAGCCTCTCTGTGCTCCTAGCCGTGACTGCCACCAAACCCAAGCCATCAAGCCAAAGACTTTCCTGGAGGGACCAGCCTGAGCTCCCCCTTCTTCTCCCTGGCCACTGGCCAGATAGAGCCTGTGGGCCAAGATTCCATTATCAGCTATTCTGCAACGTTCAGTGGTGCCTGGATGTCCATGAGTCTGGAAAACCCACAGTCCTGGCCTCTTCACAGGCCTGGGGACCCCCGAACCAGTTCCAGATGTCATGCAGCTCAGACTGTACTTCCAGACCCCTCCAGAGTGATGTCCCATGGCTTCCCTATGGACCAACACCCACCCAGCAACAGCATGGGGCAAGCAAGGTGAAAACTTTCCACATCCCGCCTCCCCTAGATGTCTTGTCTTCTGGCAGAGCAGACGCAGGACCCATAACCCTACAGGTTTCAGCTTTAAATTGTGCTATAATAAATGTATGTGAGAATGGAAATGATAAATCTGCCTTTACTGTTCTTTGAGAAACTGGTTAAATGGTGTCTATTTTGCAAATATCAGAGATTCAAGCTCAGATGATAAAAGTGAAAACAGATGAGGATTTTAGAAAACGGCCTATTGATAATTCCAATAAAAAGCTAGATTGATGCATTTACTTCTGTTTAGAGAATAAGAAACATCATAATGCTCAGCCCAAATTCTGATATCTACATCACATACATTTCCTTAAGACTCAGGGATCTACATAGAGGAGGGGGCATAAAGATTATGGGAGTAAGAGGTGGTGGATGACATATAGGAAACAGTGTGTTCAACAATAGAAGAGGACACATGCACATATGAAATAAAATCCAAACAAAATCTTGCACGGATAAGTGGTTTATGAAGTCTTGTCCCTAGTCAAGATGTATTGAAATTTTATTGTTGAGAAGGACAATTTCCATCAGTGGATTAACAACTGATATATAGCTCATATGTAAGAATAGTTGTCCAATATAACATGGGCATGTGTTTTTGTTTGAGAGAGAGAGAGAGAGAGAGAGAGAGAGAGAGAGAATATGAAGTAAGTTAGGTAGGGAAGTCTGGCAAGAGTTGGCAGCTTTGAGGGAAGGAAGGATGAATATGATCAAAACAAAATGTGTCCTGCTTGCAAGATATGAAGGAAGAAAGATTGAGCAGAATAGAAGTAATGGACAACAGTGAGTGGCAAAATGTGATTCCCATTGGCATCCCATGGGCATGAGCCAAACTCCAACACTATTAATGAAACTCTGTTATGCAAGTCCCCTAACAAATGGAGGTGAGGGTGTACAGAATCTGTGGAGGCCATTCCCCTATGTGGCCCACCTTGTCTGGTGTCAGATGGTGAGGATGAACCTAGTCCTTCAGCGACTTGAAGTGCCAGGGTGTGGTGATACTCCGGAGGGTTAGGGGCTGACTTCACCCTCTTAAAGGAGAAAGGGAGGGGGAAGAGGAGAGAGATTAATAAATGATAATATAATATTATTAAATATTATATTATTTAATAAAAGAGAAAAGAGAGTTTAGAATTACATAACCAAAAGGAAGGCATAGACAATTGAATGATATACTCTGGAGAATAAGTAGAATGTTTATTAAGAGCCTGAAAGGGAACAATGCTGTACAGTCAACAAAGGATGTGCGGATAATTAAAGAATCCTTAGGTGCCTGGAAGAACTAATCATCAACTGATGCATCAACCCATTGTTTCAAAACATGTAAATAAATAACTTACACTAGATATTGCAGTAGCTTCTGGGGACCTGACAGAAAACACACTTGTCTCTCTTACACTTGCTTCTAGGAAGAGAAAACAGACATCAAGGTGAAAGGAAAACAATGTAGAAAAGCAGTTACAAGAGGACAGCAGTGAGAACAGAAAGGCAAGGGAGTCTGGATGTCAGTTATTTAGAGTGACTCCATGAGGTCTATTAAATAGAGTGACATTTGACCAGGACCATAAATGAAGCAAAATGTCAAGATTTGTGTTTGTTAAGTGACAGAACATTCCAGGCAGTGGGAGAAGCCAGAGCAGCTCACAAAGCAAGTAAGCTAGGTGTGTGCCATGCAAACTGTTTTCACTGGTGTAACTAGAGGGCAGTGGTAGAGAAAACAGGTGATGGGCAGATGGAGGAAAGACATCAATGTTCTGCCCAGCTTTCCACAGCAGTTCTTGCTGCTGTCTGCTTGTAACTGCTTATTTCTAGCATACAATATGTTGATATAGATGATGGGGATAGAAAAATTATTAAACATATCTAACAATATCTAGTAAGAAAATAAAAGGTTAGATTGCTCAGTGGGTAAAGGAACTTACCAAGCACTGACAATATCTGCTTGATTCTCAAGGTTCACTTAGTTGAAAGGGATCAAACCCTCGAAATTATCCTCTGATCTCTATGTGTACATATGCTATGGAAATGCCTTTGCGCGCGCACACACACACACACACACACACACACACACGTATTCCCAAAAAGAAAATATAGCTAAGCACAATAATGTACTACAATAAAGTTGTGTATCTATATTCCCTTTCTTATAAAATATATTGTACTTTTAGTTTGTGGATAAAAGGAAGCATCTCTGGTCTACTTTATGGCATTTTCTAATGCTAGAAAACTTCCTCTTTTGTATTTCATTGTCATTTATCAAATAAAAAGACTAATTGAACACAAACATTGGAGTCATCTGACAAGGAAGGGCACCATTACATACAAGTATTAAGTACAGCATGCACAGTGTGAATGCCAAGCCAATCACAATCATTTCCTTGGTGTATTGGCTTGCCTGGCTGAGATTCCTCAGTGTTTCCTGGGGTCACAAATGGGCTTCTGGGGGAGGCATATCGTCTTGGTTATTTATGTTAATGTTGATTTGTTTATTTTTCTTGGTATAAGTATCTGTAGTGTGTGTTTGTATGTGTGTGTATATATGTGTGGTTTCTTTGATCATTGTTACACAATCTGGGTTCTATCCAGGTAATAAAAACTTGGGAATCTTCTAAGTAAGCAGATAGAGTACAGTATTATAAAGAGCGAAAGGGGAACTAGAACAAAAATGTTAAGGAGGAAGATATGGAAAGAAAGGGGAGAAAAATGCCACTAAAATCCTTTTGAGGATCCAAACAGATACCGAATTATATACAACTTTCTGAAAACATAGGCATTTATGATAGGACGTAAAATGGAGTTAACTATAAAATGGGTTACCCCAGTTAGACACCTTACGTCACCAAGTAAATCCTTAAATGCCAAAATTAGTTACAGCTTATTATGAGTCAAAGGATTCTCATAGACCCCTTCCCAAATATCATGTATAACTGTAAAGTTATTGATTACTTTGCATAACCTGATGTTAAAGCTCTCATATTGAAGGTACAATCTACTTGTTTTATTGAATGTGGAGACATCAAGCTCATACTGTAATAGAAGTTTCACTCCCACTGACTAGCACTCATAGTACTAGAAGAAGCTTCCATATTACCAGAGGGGAAATGTAATCACCAGTAACAGATTCAAAAATCTGTGACATACAATTACAGTCTTTCTTGAAATCTACACTGAGACAAAAATAATACAAATCTATGTTCATAACCAGCTACTTTCTAGTTAGATTTTAGGCCCACAGATACTGCTAAAATGGCAAGGAAACTGAGATAGATGGGTCATGGGTCCAATAGAAGGCCTAATATTACTAATATACTGAATAAATATTACAATAAAAACTCAGTGACATATTGCTGTGCCCACAGGTGACATTATCACTTAACCCCATCAGTTATCCTTCTTTTGGCAGTAGATGATGATTAAGAGCTACAACTAGACAGTGTGCAGAGAATATGAGATTTTGGATTGCTCAATCATAAATAGTATTTATTTGTCGACCTCCTCTCCTCTAGGCTCAAGAATGTATTCAGAAGAGAAGGTGAAAAGATAGTATAAAAACAGATGTGCTGAGGTGAGTTACCACAAGGAAACTGTCTTCCAAACACAGTAGGACTTCTTGTGCATGTCTGAACTCATACAGACTGTGCCATTTTTCAGAAAACCAAACAAAATCCCAGCCCTGAGGAGGGAACACAAAGTCCCATCCCTGATGAAGAAACTATTTGCATTTGACACTTGCTTGTAAAAGGACAAGCTCACTTCAGAGCAGGCCCCATGTTCAGGACTAGTTGGCAAACAAAACAGATTCTGTGTACTATTTTTGTAATTGGCTGTTAACTTTTATTTTTTGTACAATTTGTAGGGTTTTTTTTTTTTGAGAGAGAGAGAGAGAGAGAGAGAGACAGAGAGAGAGAGAGAGAGAAAGAGAGAGAGAGAGAATATTCAGTATGTAGGGAGGCAGGGAAGATCTGGAAAGGATTGAGAAGGGGGAAGAATACCATCAAATTATATTGTATGAAAAGATTATTTTTAAAAACTTGAATAAAAGACTCAAAAAAAACTGAAAAACCTCATAATGATTCTAATATGTTCCACGGAACATATTAGAACAATTAACATTTTCGGTAAAATTACAGTTTTTGCAGAAACAATTATTATTTTTGTTTGTTTTTAACTCAAGTAATAAGAAGCTTGTACTGCCAGTCCTGGTGGCGCACACCCTTAATCCCAGTACTCCTGAGGCAGAGGAAGGCCAGTTGCTGGGTTCTATTACCATAATCCAGGCCAGCTAGAGCTATATAATCAGATCCTATCTAGAACTATAAAAACAACAAGGAACATATATTTCAAGCTGTGGCAACAAAGATAAAATTATTTAAATATATTAATATATTAAATATATTTGTCTGCTTAGTTTATACAATTATAATGAAGCACACACTTTATGAAACTATTGGGTTATTTTATATAATATTCATTTGTCATAATATAGTTTTCTACAGAAAATATGTGCATTAAATGACACTAATAGTAGAAAAGTTTAAACTTATTTTACAAATTGATGTCAAGTATAATCATGTACAGATAATGAATAGTTTCATAAATTTTATCAATATATATTAGTTAAATGTTTCAAATTATATGAACTAAAACCTTTAACTTTTGTAAATTTGATTATTCCAACTTTTGAACTAAATATGTCTTAATAATCATAAATTCAAATAAAAAATATAATTGTATTTTAAATTAAGTTAAACAATTTTGAAGAGCTAGATAAATTAAATTAATATAAGTTATATATGTTGCTAAAAGTAAAATACGTAAATATAAGATTATATATTTAAATATATAGAGAGACATTCACATACATACTACATGTACCTATAATTATAGACATATGTATATGTAATTGCTAGAAGACTGCAAGTATGTTATTGATATGAAATATAATATGGAATATATTGTAAGTTATATATTTTAGATAGTGTTATATACATACAAGGTACTCATTTAATACATTAGGTGTATATCTGAACTCAACTTATATTTTTCACTGTGTAAGAATGGGATTATTTGATGAAAAATATTCTGGTATCTGGAGACACTTTCATGAATAGGAAAAGAGGAGAAAGAAAGATCCTGTGAGTTTCAGTGCATTGAGGAGGGCAATAGAAGCCTAAATACATGAGTGTCTAGGAAAGTGTTCTGTGAAATGTGGATAGTAGTTTTCTCTAAAACTAAAACTGCCATTTCAGAAGAGATTTAATTAAGACATGTGTTTTAATGTAAAACAACAGGATGTTCTAAGGGGACATAAAATATTCCATTTGCAGGGAAGCTCATTTAATTCAGGCTGTAAGCAACCTAATTTGCAGAAGCACCTGAAACTGATCAGGCTTATTCCCTGCCCATATATATAACATTGAGTACTGTGAGATACATTCTCTGACCAGCTGAGCTGCCTAGAAGAGGTTCAGAGCAGCTGGCCTACCTGATTAGGACAATTTCCAAGATGGCAGTCTTCCTACAGGTTTTCACTGAGCTATAGGTTTCCAAATGTTATGAGCTGCCATCCAAGTTGGGGTGGACTTTGGTGATATAGATGTCTTTGAGTCATTTCTTCTCCTGTAAGTAACCCTTCATCCACATTTGTATTGGTAATTCTCATTAAATTCTTTGGTTCACCAAATTGGACTTTGGGGTTACATGTTCGGAACCGACTTGTTGCCAGTTCCAAATGTAGAAAAAGTAGATGCTTGTAGCTGTCTCCCCAGGAGTAGCTCCATAAAAGAATACCAATGGAGAATAATGAATTAAAGAAGCTGAAAGCACACCTAGGTCTTACTTTCATGTCTCCAAGATTGGCACCAAGCCTTTCAGTGACCTTTGTAGCATGGCAGGTACCTTTTGACAGTGGCAAGGAAGGGATTTAAAAACTATGTATTTAAAAACAGCATGTAGTGAAACAGTGTACCAACATAGATGCTCAGATTGACTCCTGGGAATTTTGAGGAGTGCTGAGAACAGAAACTCTGAGACCAAAGTTACTTCTCTGTGGGACAAGATGACTGTAGTATTTATCTATTCACCAGTGTTCAGCAATCATTAGATTTTTGACAGCTCCAAGGCCTGTTTGGTTCAGGTTACTATATCCTGAGATGTATAGAATAGAGTGATTTTTCCCATTAGACATGACATGCTTTTCTGGATCTAATGGAGGATCCAAGGGTATTTGGGAATATTGCTTAATGAGTAAGAGTACTTGGTCTACAAGCATCAAGACTTGAGTTTGAATCATTGTACTTACTGTCCATGCTAGAAACTGGGTATGGCCATGCACTTCAAGTACTGGGAACACTGGGTATTTCCAATAATGTAGTGGACAGAGACAACCAAGGCTTGTTGTCCATGGGCTTCAGGTTCACAAGAAACTATCTCAAGTAAATAAGACAGAGAGTGACACAGCAAGGCACTTGATGTCCTCTCCTAGCCTCTCCACATCCAAGTGTAGGATCAACATATCTCAAACACACACACACACACACACACACACACACACACACACACACACACACAGGCACACACTAAATTCTCAAACAGTAACAGTATATGATCATGGACAGCAATCCATAAATGGCCTAGCATCAGTATATGGACTAAGAATGACAGTAAATAACTTACATTAAATTTTATTAAGTATAGTATGTTCATTATAAAATATGTTTCAGAAGGTCATACATTATTAAAGCATTAAGATTAAAAAGCAGTGTTATTCATTTGAAAATAACAATGGAAATGAACACAGCTTCCTTTTACATCTCATGGCAAATGGATGCTCTATGGAATTTCAGAGCATAAACATTCAACTTTAAAACCTTGATCAGCAAAGAGAAAAATTCTGTAAGATAAATTATGCACATTTTATCTGTCTCTTCTGAATAGTATTAATGAAAATTAAGTTTTTTTAAAACAAAGTTGTACTCTAAGAAAAAACTAAAATGTGTAGTTTTACATAAATTTTTATTCTTGCTTTCTCCAAATTTCCAGGAAAAAAATCACTGGCATAATGAAAAAACAGTGAAAAATAAATTAATTGTATTTTCTATAAGTTGTTTCTATGTATATATTTGAGAAATTTAGAAAACACTGTTACCATAGATTTGCAAAGAACACCCCTTGCTTCAGATCCACAACTCATGTAAAAGATTTCAATATACATTTTGATTCCATAATACTTTCTATGAGTAAATTATTCTTCTCAAAATAATATCTTGTTAAATCATTTTATTGATTGACTTTTTAAGGTACATACTTGTAAGTATTCACAGTTAAACCCCTCAGAACTCATGCATTCCTGAGCAATGTCATGACTGATTCCCAGAACTAAGTTCAGAGGATTGGGGAGGGATACATTGAAAGAACAATGTTTCAAAAGTAGTGAAGACAAAATAGTGAGTTTCAAGTTAGGCTAAGCTACTTAGTGAAATCCTGTCCCAATAACACCAACAAAATTAAAATGGTTGCTAATAATGCTGTCATCCCTGTATTTCTTCCAAATTCTTTGGAGAAAGAATTCTAGAGCATAGAAACTAGTATGATTAATGCAGTGGAGGATTACTTTCAGAATAAAATTTTGTTTTAATAATCTTAAATTTCTGAGTGGTACTTCAAATAATTTTATTGTAATGCAAGTACTGGGCAAATTATTTATAAGAACATGCACTAAATCTTCAAATATGTTGGAAACTTTTAAAGAAGTGGGGCATATTCAAAACAGCATGACAAATGCCCTTGATAATGGCTAAATCTTCCAGGCTCAGATATATTTCAATGCACTGCACCATGTGGACAAAAGAAGAGCAGTTTATGTCTTCACAGGAATACCCACCCTGCCTTGGAATGCTATATACATTTAAGGCAGGAAACATTATACAAAAGTTGCCCAGTATTCCAAGGTTGTTGCGAAGTAACATGGTACTTAAATCCATGGAACTGAAACATTATGAAGTGTCTCAGAAGGAATGAGATCTTTAAAATTCTCTATCTAGAGCTTTTCTTGCCATTCACAATCACAATGGTCTAGAGGAGTAATCCACTGAAAGAAAAAAAAAATTAATTTCCATGATATATACTATGATAGAAGAGTGCATTTAACTACAAATATTGCTGGATCATAGTTCTCCAGTATGGATTTTCCTATATTTATGACTAATGCACCACAGATTAATATGTGGTAATGATGCAGCAGAAAATGATAACGGTGCTGTTTATCATGTTTGGTTCCTACTATGCATAAATTTTGACATTTAGACATTCTGCAAAAGAATGTAGTGAATTATGCACTTGAGATTACAAAGAGAATGTTATTTCCTTTAGTATTAGTATTAGAATTGATGAATTGTAGCAGAAGATGGCCTAGTCAGCCATCATTGGGTCTTTAAAACTTTATATGCCCCAGTACAGGGGAATGCCAGGGCCAAGAGGGTGGGTGTCTTAGTCAGGGTCTCTATTCCTGCACAAACATCATGAGCAAGAAGCAAGTTAGGGAGGAAAGGGTTTATTCAGCTTACACTTCCACACTGCTGTTCATCACCAGGGAAGTCAGGACTGGAACTCAAGCAGGTCAGAAAGCAGGAGCTGATACATAGGCCATGGAGGGATGTTCTTTACTGTCTTGCCTCCTCTGGTTTTGCTCAGCCTGCTCTCTTATAAAACCCAAGACTACCAGCCCAGAGATGGCACCACCCACAAGGGGACCTCCCCCCTTGATCACTAATTGAGAAAATGCCTTACAGCTGGATCTCTTGGATGTATTTCCTCTCTGTGATAACTCCAGCTGTGTCAAGTTGACACAAAACTAGCCATTACAATTGACCCCTTGTCAACTTGACACACAAACACATCAAATAAGCCTCAACCCTTACTTCTTATTCATCCCCAAGGTCTAAATAACTTTAAAAGCCCCACAGTCTTTACATATTAAAAGTTCAATCCCTTTAAAATACCTAGTATCTTTTAAAATACAAAGTACTTTAAAATTCAAAGTCTCTTAACTGTGGGCTTC
>NC_034604.1:80019953-80031227 GCF_900095145.1 Mus pahari | reverse complement strand
CTGGATCTCTTGGAGGCATTTCCCCAACTGAAGCTCCTTTCTCTGTGATAATTCCAACTGTGTCAAGTTGACACAAAACTAGCTAGAATAGTGGGTATAGCATTTGAAATATAGATGAAGAAAATATCTAATAAAAATTGGAAAACAAAGAATTGATATTATCCTAATACCCATTCATTTTGGTGACTGAGATTTCAATGTGGTGATTGTCTCGGCTTAATTTCTATTGTTATATTAAAATATTCTAACAAAACAATTTCAGTGAAGAAGTGTCTATTTTAGTTCACAGAACCTGGTTTCAATTATTATTGACATTTATAAGGAACAGGAAACCCTTCTTCAGAGACATTTTTCCTTTAAATAAATTTTGGTCTTTCTAGAATTAAGCCTGCCCTGAGGGATAGGATTTTGACCTAAGGATCCTTATTTAATTTTTATTATCCTAGTACAGGAGTTTTCTCTACAATATCACTAACCTATGTACCAACTACAGCTGTTTATTCAGCACCAGCTTGTATAACATTTGCCTTGAAATTTCCTCTGACAAATAATCCTGTCTATCACTCTCAAACTTGACATCACTCAAGTTTTCAAGACACAAGAAGAGTGAGGCCTTTTTCTTGTCTGAAATAGCACATAAATGGCCTCTACAACTGTTGCACTAAGCTCTGCTTCCAGTATTGAATAACATTGCTACACCAAATTTCCAAACTCTTCCACTTCCTCCTACAAAACATTTACAAAATTCTAAAGGCCACATGCTCAGGACTACCACAGCAATGTCCCTACTTATCATTATCTATCTTAGTTTTGATTTCATTTCGGTTCCACAAGCAATTCAGGAAGAAGGTATTGGTTTTAGCTCTCAATCCGAGGCTACAGTATGTCAATGAAGGTAATTCCCAGAAGCAAGAATTTAAGACAGGTGGCCATATTGTTAAGAAAGAGTCAAGAAAGAGGTAAGTGAAGGAATACTACCCAGCTTGAGCATGGAAATCATGTCTCTGACTGATCTTTCTGTTCTCTCTCATTCTCTCTGCCTTTGCTAAAAACAGAGAAAGATATTCACCAAGGTCTATTCTCACATTTGTCCATTTCCTCCTCCTGAGGCTAACTACCAAGGTGGAGTTATCAAAATATTCAGTCTATCAATCAAAATCCCCACTTTCACTGCTATTATTAACATGGCCAATTAAAATTAAACACAGGGTTTTCCCCTATACCTTTGCAAACCACCATTTTCCTATGTACCACTTCTGTTCCTTCTCGATGCAGAGACACTCCTTATTGCTCCTCCACAATAAATACTCCTCTCCCCCCCCCATTATTTTCTTCCCCTTCTTGTCTTCTATCTCCTATATTTTTCTCTCATACCATGAATTTGTCCCTCTCCTCACATAAACCTCCTTTTTCCTGAGAATTTGGTCTTCAGGGTCCAGAGCTGATGTCCAATACAGAACAATGAAACAGAATAATCAAAGCATGTTTTCACTTAGCTGGATTTCTCCAGTATCAGCTAGTTCAGCCACCTGTGCCTAGGGAATGTTGTCAGTCACAGTTGGAAGATTTTCTTTCCTCAGTTAATGCATTCAAGTTAGTCCCCACAAATATCCCACTGGTTAACCTGATTTAGAAAATCCTTCACTGAATCACTATTCCCAGGGGATTCTAGATTGTGTCAATTTCACAATACAACTAGATACTACAGTGCTTATACACTAAAGCATTGATTATAAAGCCTTTGGCATGTGAATATTTTAACATTTACCTCAAGGAGAAGCCATGCGGTAGGAAATACTTGAATGAACAGAAAATACTTACTATGTATTTTAGTAACCTACCCCTCAAGGGACTGGAGAGATGGTTCCAAAGTAAGACTAAGAATGTGAGTTTGGGTTACCATGTACCACATAAAAAAGCTCAGTTCAGTGGTATACACCTAAATTTCTAGTTCTATAGTGAGATAGTGATAGGAAGATTCCACGATTTTTTTTGCCATATATCTTACCAGAATGAGTGAGAGACAATATTAGGGAAAGAACCTGTCAAAAGTTGTATGAAATCAATTGTGGAAAAACTCAACAGTGACCTTTGGACACTCCAGCATGTACACATTTATGGGTTTACAAACACATACCTACAGAAACAATCAAGAGCAAAGAAAAAAAGTAAAAGCTACCAATAACAGATTGAGTTCTAATACACTCACACACACACACACACACACACACACGCGCAAAGAGAGAGAGAGAGAGAGAGAGAGAGAGAGAGAGAGAGAGAGAGAGACATCGATTAACATATCAGAGCAAAATTTTTTCAATGTATATCATAAGTAAAAGAAAAAATTTCATATTTTCTCTCTAAGTAATATTAATTGTGAATTTTTAACATAAAGGAAAAACACAAAAATATAGATTAATAGTTAAAATGGAATAATAGTTAACATGCTTTTCTGCAAATGTACCAAAATCCAGTAGAATTAATGCATATTGTTTTAACTACAATCCTTATTTTGAGTAGAAATTCTTCAGGAAACAGGAAGTGTAGGAAATAATGTTTGAATGGATATTGAAAACAATAAATTTCTCTATGACGTACTGATCACGTTTCTGTGTAATCTTATTGCAAAGCAAAGCATGTTAACACGCACAACTTGTGTGCATACAAATAGGGCTTAATCCTCATATTTTATGAGGGGGATTGCTGATTTAGTGAAAGGAGAAACTATAAAACACAACTCTGTTTCTTAATTAATTTAGAAATATTTTTCATCAGGGTATCCTGCATCGAAAAAGAAAGTATGCATTGTCCCTTGAATTATAATTCATTTTCCGTGTACTGACTTTGCAATCTATGGGGTGACTCTAACTGAGATTCCTGGCAGCTGGGGATATGGAGCCTGAAGTGGCCAACTTTTGTAGCCAAGTGGGACTTACAGTGGAGGGAGGGAGACACCAACCCATCCACAAAACCTTCCTCCCCAAATCTGCCCTGCCTCCAAGATATGCAGGGAAAAATATGGGAAATATGGGGAAAATATGAAGGAATGGCCAACCAATAACTGGCTCATCTTGAAACACATCTCATGGGAGAGAGCCAATGCCTGACAAGATTAATGATACTCTGCTATGCATGTAGTCAAAAGCCTAGCATGACAGCCTTCTAAGAGGCTTCATCCAGCAGCTAATAGAAACAGATGCAGGAAACCCCAGCCAAACAATAGGCAGAGCTCTGGAATTATTGTGGAAGGGAAAGAATTAAAGGAGTCAGAGAAATAAAGGGCAAAGTCACACGGAATCAACTCACCTGGGCCCAAGGAAGCTCCCAAAGGCTAATTCACCAACCAAAGAGCAAGCATGGGCTGGATCTAGGCCCTCTACATATTTATAGAAGATGTCCAGCTTGGTCTATGTGTGGATCCCCTGAAAATTAGAGTGGGCCTTATCCAGACTCTGTTGTCTCCCTTTAGGTCCTATTCCCCTATTTGGGCTGCCTTGTGCAGCCTCAATGAGAAAAGATACTTAGTCCTGCTGTGATTTGATGTACCAAGGAGGGTGGGTACCCATGAGGGACTTCCCCTTCTATTTGGAGAAGAGAAAGAAGTAATGGGGAGAGGGATTTGTGAGTGTGAACCTGGGAGGGGAGGAGGAAAGGGAGCTGAGACATAAAGTAAGTAAATACATTAATTAGTGAAAAAATAAATGGATTAACTTGCTGATTTCCTTTTCAAATTGTGTTCCATTGATACGAGCATATGACAGTGATTTATGTTGAATAAGTGATAAAGCAGGAATGCTTATCTTTTTAAGGAATCAGATTAAATTTGCTCAGCATCAAAAACTGTGAACACACTTAAAGTGCCTTAGAAATTAATATGTAATAAAATGGATTTTGGTATAATAAAATAATTTGAGCGCTAAAGTAGAGTAATTAATGTTTTAGAGTAAGGAACTCAATGAATATCAGAATAATTTTATTACATACTGGCCAGGATTACTAATGATCAACTGTGCATCCTGAATAAGAAGAAAAAACAGATTTCCCAGAATATGGGCCCCTTTATATTTTGAATATTTATAATATCTACAAACCCTAATCCATGTATAATATTAATAATGTCAGAAATGGTATAATTACTGTTTAAGAATTTATGAAAGATATTTCCAAACTTTGGTTAACTTTTATTTTAATTCCGTGACATAAGAATAATTCATACTAGCATAAGTGGAATTTGATCACCCTAGAGTAAACTAATGTTCAACAGTTTACAAAATATGTACTTTGATTAAACTATGTACTTGATACCTTGAACTTTTTAAAAAACTTATTGTGATCAATTTGAGGTTTTCATATGTACATTTATATATCTTATTCACACCTATAAATATATTTTATGTTTTATACTGTCTATTTTTGTGTTTTATTGTGGATAGTAGAAATAACCGTCAAGCAATCATTTAAAAACAGGTGAGAAACTCTCCAGTATATCTAGTGTTCATAGCTTGTACTGCTAATATGCCAAAAGTTATAGCTCTGTCTGTCTCAGTCTAGTCAGCAGCCTAGTGATTTTTATTTTTCTCTTCAGTGATATCTTTTATCAGTACTGATACAGAAAAGAAATTATCCAAAAGTTATCAAAACATAAGAGAATTTGCTATTGACAATTTGAAAAATGATTCAGAGTAAGAAAATGCATCTTAAAAATGTACATGGTAGGAGGCCACGAAGGTGCATGTGAATTCAACCAGTCTGAGAAAGTTGATATGTTATATATGTTTATATGCTAATATATTGTGATTTTACTCATATTTACACTTAAATCCATTATATTATTTAATGCAAATTATTTCTATTTTCCTTTTAATATACTCTTAAAAATAGTAGGACCTCCTATTTTCATTTTAATTATCTCATGTGTGTTAGAACTTGATACATTCCAGACAGTTTTTATACAACATTCCATGCCCTCACAATTGAAAATTATTATTTTAAATGTACCTGTGGTCTACATTTCAACATTTGTCAATGCTGGTAGGTAATGTTTACATTGATATAGAAATAACAGATAATGTATGGCACAGTTAGGGACTATAGTGAATATGATATGTGGGATAGGTAGCTGCTTAAATTATGACTTGTAATTGATTCACAGGGAAGCACAAATAAGACTTCTCTTATGTACTAGTAGGCTTAGAGATTTAAGAAGTTATATGCTTCTAGCATGATGTCCTCACAGTTCTCAACTTTGTATACAATTTGGCAAATGTACATATATTCTTTATTCACTCTCCTTAATGAATTAGGGCCTTACCCAGTTAATTCTTTGTGAAGAATCTAATTTAACTATTTGCAGTAGAAGATGCCTTATAATGTATTCCTTCAAAATATTGAAGGGTGCTATATTTATAAAAAATAATTGGCTTAACAATTTATCTCTAAAGAAAAGCAGTGACTATAATGTTTTGACAATCTTGACACTATTTGATAATAACCATGCTTTTATCTATACATCACATAAAATCACAATCTGGCAAAGAAAGAAAAATTATATTTAAGTTAATTTTACAAAATAAGCATAACATAAGTCATAAGATTTAGTGCATAAAACATTTGTAATATGCATGAATTTCAGTATGTAGTATATATAGATTCATGCATAGATTCACATGTATTGTGATATGACATTCATACATATATGTTTAATGAGAAATCACATTGGAATACTGATTCAGGAAAGATAGAGGAAGACAGAAGTAATTCATATATTTAACACAAATAGACACATATGTATTCACCACACATGAACACAGGAGATGGAGATTAGAAATAGAGACAAAGTCCTAGATAGTGATACTATGTTCTTGAAGTTCATATACTATTTCCTATCCAGGGACTTAAGGACTTAGATTTATTTAAACAAATATAACCATAATCAAAGTACTATTCCATATATTTGAGTCATATGGTTACTTTCAGCAGAATCAATCATAGATAAGAAAGCAATGATTTTTATAATAATATAAGAATTAATCTTTGTTACAAGTTTATAAACTGTACATCTTGTTTTAAAAGAAAAATCTCAGAAATTGCTAAAATCTAGTATTCTAACAACAGTGTTCACTCTGTATTTGCCTGAACCAGATTTATATTAGCTTTCTTTCAACGTTGCAAAAATTAGATCACTGTTCATGATGAATCTTTAAATGCTTTAACCTTACAAGCTTTTTAAAGGCTGAAGGATAATCAATAAATGAGGAGAAAAACTGTGTGGTATTCATCTTTTAAGTCATTGTAATTCTGTCCTACTGCCAATAACTCAGAAGACAAATGCCAAAACCAACTGTTTGTTTAAAAAAATGTGTACTCAAAATACAGTAAAAAGAATTTGATTTTCATTTACAAACATGCTAGATTAATTTTAGTAAATATGGTCCTGTAGCACTTCATCTAAGAGAGGGAACTTGTGGTATTTTTTACAACCACACTGGCATATCAATTGCTGGTGTTATTTTTCATGTCTTGTTTATGTAGTCATATTGTTAACATCTTTTATATTCAGATTTCCTGTTATAGGAAGAAGACGCTATTACACAGCAGACACTCTTTAATATTAATTTTGTACTTATATTAACTCATAACAATTTATATAAATTAAATAATGGTCTAACTCACAAATAGACATATTGAGATACAAAATAATGTATACATTATTACTGGTACCATAAAATTAATGTGGTTAATCATGTTGAGATTTTATATCTGCTTTTCTTATAAAAACCTAGTTGTTAAAGATTATGGATTCTTTAAAATTGTTGTGTTATATATTGATAAACAAATGAGATATATCAACAAAACAATGTTGTGGTATGGGACCATAGTTTGAGAAAACATGTCATAATAACAAATCCATATATAAAGCTAAATTTTATTTAAATTCTTGTCCCATTTTGCTAAGAAATATATCTTCTCCATTTTGATAAGAAGTTTAATATTTAATATTAACTCTTCTTTATTCTCAAGAATATTATACGTGTATGCGGCAAAACATGGTCCCATATATCCCCTCAATGTCCCAGAAATCTCCCCAACATGATCCCATTCAAATTTCTGTTTATAAATTCTAAATCCAGTTATTACTGTCCATATGTATATGGGTATAAGCCATTCCTCTGGAAATGGCAAGTCCACCAGTGGCCAAATATTAAATACCAGTATCTCCTCCATAAGGAGGGGCCTGAAGATCATCTACCTATCTATGCTATGATTTTAACTAGATCAAAATTGTGACTGTCATGTGGAAAACTTCCAATACTCTTTGTTTCATCTTTGCTTTTAGTATTTAACTATAAAATATTTTGGGGTTTCTTTTCTCATCTAGTCTATTTGATATTTTGTTGGTTTCTTAAAATCAAATAGGTATGCCTTACTCTAGATATGATAATTTATTTTATTATTTTATTGAAATTATTTTATTTGTATTTGGTAAATTATTTTCTTCTATGACTGTGACTTGAAATTACTGTGTATTATGGATTCATAGAGTTCAGCCCTTTCTGTCATATTCCAATCACACACACACACACACATATACACATATCACACACACATTCCATGTCTGTAGCATATATATACTATATATGTGTGTTTATATGTATATTGTATATGTATTATATATAATGTGTATATATGTATTATTGAATTTTTTCATGATCCTATTATTTTTCTTTTACTTTAAATGAGAACACCTGTTTTTTAAATTATTTTATTAAATATTTTCTTCATGTACATTTCAAATGCTATCCTGAATGAATGTCCCCTATACCCTCCCACTCACCCTGCTCCCCTACCCACTCACTCCCACTTCTTGTCCCTGGCGTTCCCCTGTATGGGGCATATAAAGTTTGCAAGACCAAGGGGCCTCTCTTCCCAACAATGGCTGACTAGGACATCTTCTGCTATATATGCAGCTAAAGACATGAGCTCTGGGGTTACAGATTAGTTCATATTGTTGTTCCACCTATAGGGTTACAGACCCCTTCAGTTCCTTGGGTAATTTCTCTAGCTCCTCCATTGGGGTCACTGTGTTCTATGCTATGGAGGACTGTGGGCATCTACTTCTATATTTGAAAGGCACTGGCATGACCTCACAGAGATAGCTTATCAGTGTCCTTTGAGCAAGTTCTTGCTGGCATATGCAATAGTGTCTGCATTTGGTGGCTGATTATGGGATGGACCCCCGGGTGGGGCAGTCTCTGGGTTGTCCATCCTTTCCTCTTAGCTCTAAACTTTGTCTCTGCAACTTCTTTCATGGGTATTTTATTCCCTATTTTGGGGAGAAATGAAGTATCCATGTGTTGGTGTTCCTTCTTCTTGATTTTCTTGTGTTTTGGAGATTGAATCTTGGGTATTCTAGGTTTCTGGACTAATATCCACTTATCAGTGAGTGCATATCAAGTGAGTTCTTTTGTGATTTGGTTACCTCACTCAGGATGATATCCTCCAGATACATCCATTTGCATAAGAATTTTATAAATTCATTGCTTTTAAGAGCTGAGTAGTATTCCATTGTGTAAATGTACCACATTTTCTGTATCCATTCCTCTGTTGAGGGACATCTGGGTTCTTTCCAGCTTCTGGCTATTATAAATAGGGCAGCTATGAACATAGTGGAGCATGTGTCCTTATTACCAGTTGGAACATCTTCTGGGTATATACAAAGAAGAGACATTGCTGGATCTGCCAGTAGTACTATGTCCAGTTTTGTAAGGAGCCGCCAGACTGATTTCCAGAGTGGTTGTACAAGCTTGCAATCCCACCAGCAATGGAGGAGTGTTCCTCTTTCTCCACATCCTNGCCAGCATCTNCTGTCNCCTGAATTTTTGATCTTAGCCATTNNGACTGGTNNGAGGTGAAATCTCAGGGTTGTTTTGATTTGCATTTCCCTGATGATTAAGGATGCTGAACATTTTTTCAAGTGCTTCTCAGCCCTTCAGTATTCCTCAGTTGAGAATTCTTTGTTTAGCTCTGTACACCATTTTTTAATGTGATTATTTGAATTTTTGGAGTTCAGCTTGTTGAGGTCTTTGTATATATTGGAGGTTAGTCCCCTTTCAGATTTAGGATTGGTAAAAATTCTTTCCCAATCTGTTGCTGGCCTTTTTGTCTTATTGACAGTATCTTTTGCCCTACAGAAGCTTAGCAATTTCATGAGGTCCCATTTGTTGATTCTTGATCTTACAGCACAGGCCATTGCTGTTTTGTTAAGAAATTTTTCCCCTGCACCCATTTCTTCGAGTCTTTTCCCCACTTTCTCCTCTATATATTTCTGTGTCTCTGGTTTTATGTGGAGGTCTTTGATCAACTTAGACTTGAGCTTTGTACAAGGAGATAAGAATGGATCATTTCCCATTCTTCTACATGATAGCCGCCAGTTGTGCCAGCACCATTTGTTGAAAATGCTATCTTTTCCACTGGATGGTTGTAGCTCCTTTGTCAAAGATCAAGTAACCATAGGTGTGTGGGTTCATTCCTGGGTCTTCAATTCTGTTCCATTGATCTCCCTGTCTGTCACTGTATCAGTACCATTCAGTTTTTATCACAATTGATCTGTAGTACAGCTTGAGGTCAGGCATGGTGATTCCACCAGAGGTTCTTTTATTGTTGAGAAGAGTTTTTGCTATCCTAGTTTTTTTATTATTCCAGATGAATTTACAAATTGCCCTTTCTAACTCAGTGAAGAATTGAGTTGGAATTTTGATGGGGATTGCATTGAATCTATAGATTGCTT
Organism: Mus pahari; assembly: GCF_900095145.1. Classification (NCBI taxonomy): domain Eukaryota; kingdom Metazoa; phylum Chordata; class Mammalia; order Rodentia; family Muridae; genus Mus; species Mus pahari. The sequence goes on along the minus strand of NC_034604.1, from coordinate 80,021,440 downwards.
TTGGCAGGATAGCCGTTTTTACTATATTAATTCTGCCAATCCATGAGCATGGAACATCTTTCCATCTTTTAAGATCTTCAGTTTCTTTCTTCAGAGACTTGAAGTTTTTGTCATACAGATTTTTCACCTTCTTAGAGTCACACCAAGGTATTTTACATTTTTGTGACTATTGTGAAGGGTGTTGTTTTCCTAAATTTTTTCTCTCCTGTTTATCCTTTGTGTAGAGAAAGACCACTGATTTGTTTGAGTTAATTTTATATCCAGCTACTGCACTGAAGCCATTTATCAGGTTTAGGAGTTCTCTGGTGGAATTTTTAGGGTCACTCATATATACTATCATATCATCTGCAAATAGTGATATTTTGACTTCTTCCTTTCAATTTGTATCCCCTTGATCTCCTTTTGTTGTTGAATTGATCTGGCTAGGACTTCAAGTACTATATTGAATTGGTAGGGAGAAAGTAGGCAGCCTTGTCTAGTCCCTGATTTTAGTGTGATTGCTTCCATCTTCTCGCCATTTACTTTGATGTTGGCTACTGGTTTGCTGTAGATTGCTTTTATCATGTTTAGGTATGGGCCTTGAATTCCTGATCTTTCCAAGACTTTTATCATGAAGGGTTGTTGGATTTTGTCAAATGCTTTCTCAGCATCTAACGAGATAATCATGTGATTTTTTTCTTCGAATTTGTTTATATAGTGAATTAAGTTGATGGATTTCCGAATATTAAACCATCCCTCCATCCCTGGGATGAAGCCTATTGGTCATGATGGACGATCATTTTGATGTGTTCTTGGATTCAGATTGCGAGGATTTTATTGAGTATTTTTGCATCGATATTCATAAAGGAAATTGGTCTTAAATTCTCTTTCTTTGTTGGATATTTGTATGGTTTAAGTATCAGAGTAATTGTGGCTTCATAGAACGAATTTGGTAGAGTACCTTCTGTTTCTATTTTGTGGAATANTTTGAGGAGAGTTGGAATTAGGTCTTCTTTGAAGGTCTGATAGAACTCTGCACTAAACCGATCTGGTCCTGGGCTGTTTTTGTTTGGGAGACTATTAATGACTGCTTCTATTTCCTTAGGGGAAATGGGACTGTTAAGATAATTAATCTGATCCTGATTTAACTTTGGTACCTGGTATCTCTCTAGGAAGTTGTCCATTTCATCCAGGTTTTCCAGTTTTGTTGAGTATAGCCCTTGATAGTAGGATCTGATGATGTTTTGGATTTCCTCAGGATCCGTTGTTATGTCTCCTTTTTCATTTCTGATTTTGTTAATTAGGATACTGTCCCTGTGCCCTATAGTTAGTCTGGCTAAGGGTTTATCTATTTTGTTGATTTTCTCAAAGAACCAGCTCCTTGTTTGATTGATTCTTTGAATANTTTTTTTTTGTTTCCACTTGGTTGATTTCAGCCCTAAGTTTGATTATTTCCTGCCATATACTCCTCTTTGGTGAATTTCCTTCCTTTCTTTCTAGAGCTTCTA
>NC_034604.1:79975229-80019758 GCF_900095145.1 Mus pahari | reverse complement strand
TTTTGGCAGTCCTAAGAGTTTTCCTCTCAGGACTGTTTTCATTGTGTCCCATAAGTTTGGGTATGTTGTGGCTTCATTTTCATTAAACTCTAAAAATTCTTTAATTTCTTTCTTTATTTCTTCCTTGAACAAGGTATCGTTAAAAAGAGTGTTGTTCAGTTTCCACATGAATGTTTATTGAAGATCAGCCTTTTTTTATATTATATGTGTGTTTATATGTATATTGTATATGTTTTATATATAATGTATATATATGTATTATTGAATTTTTTCATGATCCTATTCTTTTTCTTTGTCTTTAAATGCGATCACCTGCTTTTTATCTGAAGAAATCTATTGCTGTAATTTTCCCTTAAGCTGTTATATTTTAACTTACTGCATGTTTTCATTCCAAACATCATCATTTCCATTTATTTTTCTTCAGCAATTAGATCCTGTCATGGGCATGCTTTCACCATCTCTGTGATTTTACATTGTACATGGAAGAATGTTCATGGCTTTATCTACCTCCTCTGGCTCTTACAATCTCTCCATCTCCTCTTCCACATAGATTATTGAACCTTGAAAGTATTTTTATGACAAAGACATCTTATTTAGGGCTAAGTAGCCCAAAGTCTTTTATTCCCAGCACATTTTCCATCTCATTATAAATTATTATATATTTCACAATGCTTGCCTGGTGCAACTTGAATGTTATTCTACTTCATGGTGATAACAATTTGTCATTGGGCGACATTTTATTGCCATGTTCCTGTAACCGAATAATGGTAGTATTTTTTCCAATAGGCCTATGAACTATATAGTCTCAAGATCTTGGACATGTAGACAGTGTTATGTATGGTTTACTTCTTATGGACTCATGCTTAAATCCAATCAGAAAATGGTTGGTTACACCCATAAAACCTGGAGCACTCTTGTACCAGAATAAATTGCAAAGACATATCCATGTTGCATGACACAGCTGGGAAATACCAATGTTTATTTTCCCATACTTTTTAATCTCTTACAAAGTTATACCTCTGAGGTTTTTGTTGATACCCTGAGGTTTTTTTTTTTCTTTCAAGATTAATTTAATTTGGTTTTCTTTATTTATTTTACTTCTTTTTAATATTCTATTCCATGCCTTCATTTTTTTTTATTTCATTCTGATACTTGTGTTTTCATGGTTCTCACTAAGGAATTTATTCATATAGTTAAGGTTTTTAAGCCTATTCATTATTCTTATTTGAAGTTCTTTTCTAGTGTTTTATATAAATTGCTTTTTCTTGAACCAATCAAAATAGGATTTCTGGCTTCTGGAGAAGACATATCATCTGAAGCTTTGACTTTTGTCCTGTGTTTCTTGGTGAAAATATGAGGTCTTGTTTTTGTTGGATAAGTGTTGCCTTTTTTGTCTGATGTTGCCCGATCTGGATCATAACCAAGTTTTGCAGATGTAGAGTCCCTGAGTTCCAGCCAAGTATAGTAGCACTGAGGTCCCTGGTAAAGGGGAGTTTTGGGTCCCATCCAAGTGTTTTATGTGTGAAGTTCCTGCTAGAAAACAGTTCTGAAAGTGATCAGCGTGTCAAAAAGAAATGAAGATAGGCTAGAAGGAAAGGCTTAAATGGGTGGTGACAAAGAACTTGTGTAAACTTGCTTCACCTTAAGACCAAGTCCCAAGGAAATGGAATTGACTAGGAAATGACCAAGGACAGGAAGGCTACAAGTTGACTGTGGATAAATTTCAAAAACCTGGAATGGAGACAAGAGAAGAAGGACAAAGTTCTACTTGTATCCCACGGGTTATGCAGTTAGGGAACCACAAAGGATTAGAGATGAGCTAGATGAAAAGATCAAATGGAGTCACTCAAAGAAAAAGGGGATCCCTAATTCCTCACTATCAAGGTACACATGCCTATTGTTTTATCAGAATATTAATATTTCTCTGATTAATCTGTTATGCTGTTTTCATATTTCACTTCCTAATTCTTTTTAGAGGATTATCTCTCATTTTAAAGCTGTCTCTACAAAACTGACTTCCAAATCAAGTGGAGAATATAATTTTAGATAGTGGTTTAGATAGTGGTTCGATATACCTATAATTCTATGTGTGCAGCAGATTTATGTATATGTTTGCATGTGCTTAGGACCTGTCTTCCTTTTCAATGGCCATCCATATTTTTTTGAGACAGGATCTCTTATTTAACTTGTTTGATCAAGCTCATTGATTCAGTTAAAATAACTTTACAAGGAGGTGGATGAATCTGCATGTCTCTACATCCAGTTCCTCCTGGGCAGAGGATCCAGGGACATGACCTGAGCCCTCTTGTTACATGGTGGATAAAAATAAAAATGCTGCTTCTTATGCATGTGTAGTAAGCACTTTACTAACTCAACCCACTTGTCAAATATCCTATTCAACTATTAATAAGAAAATAAGCTAGCAACTTTTAAATGGCATACTGTACAATGATTTGTAGTAATAACAAACTTGCCTTCAGAGTAAAATCTTCAAGTTATAAAAATCTGAAAAGTTACTAATGAAAAATACACTGTAATATGAAAATAACAGCAAATATCTAAAAGATAGACAGCTTTATAGAGCATAGGCTTGGAATGTTTTGTCACATTTTTATATCATTTAATTGATAAATGGTCAATTTAATATGATATATATGTATATATATGCATCAATATATGCTTGCAGATACATATTATATGGAATTTTTCCAAATGGAAACAGACTGAAGTTTGAAAAATCAATATAGTATCTTTGTTAGAATGTGGCAAGTACTTATTGATTTTAGACATTGCCCTTACCTGCCTGGCAGTCCACCCTTTGCACATTTTTCATTCTCTTATTACACTGAGACTGTTAGGGGCTGCTACATTCCTGGAATTTAGGATGCTCTTTTGCCTTGCTTTGTTTTATTGTTCATTTGTTTGTTTTTCTTTTTTGTTGTTGCTGTGTTTTTATTAACATGTCCATGGAACACTGAATTGTGTAATTTTAAAATATATAAAATTCCTCAAATTAAAGTTAAAATATAGATAAGTCATCATTCTGATATTGGCTCTTGTTTTTAAGCACTTATCTCTTCAATTCTTGTTCACAATAATAATTTTTATTATCACACAAATGTGTTGACATAAGATCTAATCTAACCCTGCACATTCCACCCTTCAACTTTGAAGTACAACTTTTAAACAACTTGCTCAGAGACTCAAGTTCATATATTTCTCGTTGAAGGGCTTCCCCCCCCCCCCCGAGTGTATATACAAATCCTTCCTTCTATGAAGTAAACATGTTGACTTTGATTTCAAGAATAAGAAAAAACAAAACAAGCAAACCAACAAACAAACACCAGATTTACTAATTAGAGAATGTATTACTATATATATCCTTGCTAAAGGATAAAGGGGCCCAGTGTAGGTTGTAACAGTATTCTGCTGACCTATCTTCTGTTGGTAGTGTTTTAGTCTCAATTATGAAGAATCAAGATGCTGAAATCTGAGGAACCATATTCATATTCAGAAAAGCCCAGATGGTTAGAAACCAAATCTTTTACTATTCTTTTCTTCTGTCATGTGAACATCTGTACCAGTATACTCACAGATACTATCAGACCTCTCTCCAAGATCATAATTGATATATATTTCTGTTTTTGAGGTTATAATATAGTTACAGCATTTTTACCTTCTATTTTCTCCTTGAAAACACTGCCATATTATCACTGTTTGTTCTCATCAAAATTCAAGGGCCTTAAATTTTTAAGTGACTGTCCTTACACATTTGTATTTCTAAATTTAACCTGGTAAATCTGTGTAATGATATTATATGTATGCTTTTCAGGGATGAACATTCCTTACTGGATAACCAATTGGTGTGCTCTTCCAGAAGGAATATTATCTCTCCCACTCTGAGCTTTTCATGGCTGCTTATAGTTCCTTGTGTAGGGTTGATCTGATTAACTTTCTCACAACCACTTTAACATACCTTTTGTCCTTATTCAGCTCATGTTTATGCAGCCATGTTGGTGAGACATTTGAGGTTTAGTTTCTGACATTACATTACTAGGAGACATAATTCCATATCCTCCCTAACCCTCTGGCTCTTGCGATCTTTATGAACCCCTTTCCGCAATACCCTCTGAGCCTTAACTATAGGAATTATTTTGTAGATGTGCTAATTGGAATTAGGATCCATAATCTCCATTTTAATTGTTTGTGGCTTTCTGGAATTATTTACTTTTATTTCAAAGAAAAGTTCCTTCATGAGGGGGAGGGTACTGCAGTTATCTGTGCGTGTGTAAGGATAAACATGTAAAGACAAAGTGTAGAAGGGACTAGCAGTGGTTAGTAAATTAGTAGTTCTGGGTTCTCTAAGATCCCTAGTTTTCCCAGCCCTGGGTAGTTGGTTAGGTGTCCAGTATCAGGCATGGCTGTTTATTGATTCCTAAGTTCATTTAGAAAGCTGTTTGTTACTAACTGGGTATGCTTGCTCCTACTATACCCTGAGTGTTATCATGTCGTGGTATTGTGGGTCACTGAGTAGTGCTGAATAGGACTGTTTGTTCCTACCCTCTGATTGAAGTCTGTGTGGCAACTCAAAGAATAAAACGAATGAGCAAAACAAGCACTGAAAATAAAACTGGTAAAAATACAAGGCAAAATTAAACAAAAATCCTGAAAAAATACTCTTGTGTTTATTTTGTTTTGCCAACTCTTCCTGGGCATGGAATATGCCCTATGATATGGTTAATACACACAGTGAGTGAGATTCAGGTAAATTGATTGCCCCTTTGCCAGGGAGTATCAACTTCACATACCTTCTTGGTTAATGGTAGATCCTATGTCCATTTCCCCTTCTCTCTGCTGGTTCCCATCTAGATTGAATCTGTGTTTGTCTTAGAAATTATTATCACAGACTCTGTGAGCTCATATGTACATCATTCTTGTTGTGTCTGGATGTCAACGATTTCTTCCAGTCACCAGTCACCTCTATCTCTTAAAATTGTTCTGTACTCTTTTCTGCATAGATCCCTGAACTTTGAGAGAATGTATTTGAATGTGTTTGGAGCCAAACTCTCTCACTCTCTACACTCATTCCATTTTGGGTGTCTGATAATTTTGATTTACTGTAAGATGATGTTTCTCTGGGGAAGCCTGAGCAAAGCACTGATGTATTGTTATAGCACTATTCTATTAGAAGTCTGTGTCCCTTTAGCAGAATAAAATGATTATTCACATAAAATTTGTGTCAGTATTGCACTAGTATATTGTAAAAGCAGGTCACAGTTGTAGGTCACAGGGATTACAGGTGGGTGTAATTGATGCTTATATTTTTCCTTCATCATGCAGTGTACCTTCCGGTACCATGAACACTACTCAGAGAGGGAGAAACTTGAAGTTAGGGACTGGATCAACTTTCCTGTGTTCAATGACATAAGTATTTGTTGTCTTCATAGGGACTTACCATCAGGTTGTATAATGTATCAAAGCCTTGGTAAAAGCCTTCTATAGTTTGGAGGTTTTCATGAAAGTACATTCTTATCCCTAATTTTTCTTCTTTTGAAAACTCTCTGTTTATTTCAAATGCCCATTCTTTGCATGTGTCTTTTGTTGTTTTGATTCTCTAAATATAAGTACTTTATATATTCTGGATATTAATCCTCTGTCAGATGCACAGCAGAGAAGCTTCTATTCCATTCTGTGGGTTTCTACTCACCAACGTGAATAATTCTTCAGCTGTGCAGAAGCATTTTAGATTTGTGATGTTCCAATTGACAATTGTTGGCCTTAACTATTAGGCAAAAGGCATCCTAGTAATAAAAATTCTTTCCTACACCTGTATCATGTAGGGAGCTGCCTAGCTTTCTTCAACTACTTTTAGTAGTTCAGGCTTCACATTATGTCTTAGATCCATTTGGAGTTACTTTATGTGTGGCATATTAGGTTAGGGTCTAATTCTTCTGCATGTGGTCATCTTGTTTCAAAGCAACTTTTTTTTTATAAATTCTTTGTTTCTTTCAGCTAAATTTTGGCATTTTTGTCAAAGATTTGTCAGCTGAAGTTAAGTTTACTAATAAAGAGTTTTGTGTTACATGTCCTTCAGTTCCTTGGTTAGAGTTTATTCCTAGATATTTTATTTTCTTTGGGATTATGAATGGGAGTGTGGCCATGATACCTCTATATTTTTGCTTGGTGTATGGAAAAGCCATTGACTTGTGCAAGTGGGTCTTCTTGTTTCTTCCTAACTTTAATAGGATTTATTCATGTTTTTCTTCATTTAGGACAATGTTAAAAAGTGGATATCATATATACTTTTGTTATATTGTGGTAAATTACTGTATTAGTTTGGGTTTAGAGCTATGAAGAGACACAATGATTGTGGTAACTCTTACAAAAGAACACATTTAATGGGGCTGGCTAAAATTTTCAGAGGTTCAGGTCATTAGCACCATGGCAATGTTCAGGCAGACATGGTGCTGGAGGAGCTAAGAGTTCTACATCTTGATCTGCAGGTAGCAAAAGGAGACTGTACAACGTTGAATGTGACTTGAGCATCTATGACCTCAAAGGCTGTCTTCACAATAACACTTCCTCCCAAAAGGGCACATCTATGCCAGCAAGGATGTACCTCCTAGTAGTGTCACTCTCTATGGCCAAGTATTCGAACACATGAATATATGGGTGGGAGGGGTGTGCATACCTATTCAAACCAACACAGTTACCTACAGGCCTACATTCTCTAGGGTGCTTATTATGAAGTTATGTGGGAATTTGTCCCAGGTGGCTACTTGGAGGTGTTGAGATGATCAGGAGATTTTTGTCTTTCAGTCCATTTTTGTAGCTTATTAAATTTATTTTAAATATTCAGAACCAAAATGTAGAAAGGGATCACAAAGGTCCTTCACCACTTTGATGCTGGCTTTATCCTTGACATTTAGGGAGGGACGTTCAGCATATACAAACTAATCAATTTCTATTCTTGCTATAAAATTCCATGACCAAAAGTAACTTTGGTAGGAAACAATTTAGTTTGCCTTACAGTTTATATATCCATCACTGCTTAAACCAGGGCAGGAACTTGGAAGCAGGGATTGAATTAGAGAACATGAGAGAGCAAGACATACATACTGTCTTGCTCAATCATGGCTTCCCATTCTGTTTTCTTACAGCACTCAGGACTACCACACTCAGGAGAGGCACTGCACACAGTAATATAGTCCCTCCTACATTAATCATCAATCAAGAAAATATACCGCAGCCTTAACCACATGTCAATCAGTGTTTGAGATTCACTTCTCCCGAAATGAATCTAGTTTCTGTCAAGCTGACATAAAAGTAACAATTACAACTGACCCCTTTTAACTTTAACACAAAAACACAACACTTTTAAACCATAACCTTTACAAGAGTATAGCCTTTAAGATGCCCTCAGTCTCTAGCCATTCAAATAGTTTAGAAGTTAAATCTCTCTAAATTATCCAGTCTTTCTAAAACTCCAAGGTCTTTTCAGCTTGGAGTAGGAACTTGTAAAATCAAAATAAATTAAATATTTTCTCACTAACAAAAGAAAACATCAAGATGGATTCACAATTTGAACAAAGCAATCCCAAACTCTAACAGTATAAGTAACTTAGAATCCATCGTGTGGGATCACACATAATCTGAGTGACAATGTGCATAGGGAGGTTCTCAATTTTCTGAATGATATATGTGGGACACACACCATGCCCTGTAGTCTCAGGATGGCTGCACTCTACAGGAGCTGCTCTTAGTGGCAGTATCATGGCACTGGAATCATGAAAATGCTGTGTTTGACTGCTGAAACTGGCTGCACTTTCACCAACAGCCTCTCTTGGACCTTTTCAGAAACTCTGTCCCTGCGTCATGGTACAAAGTCTCAACTCCTCTCCATGATCCTGAGCATTCTACTATAACTGAGGCTGCACATTCCTGAATAGCTTCTTCCATATTCTCATGGTGCTAAACCTAAATTGTTCTTCATGACTCCTTTATGTATTCCAAACCAGTATGACCTGGGAGATTCTTACATATTACAAAGTTGGCTGCCAGCATTAGGTACAGTTTCAGCCCTTCTGGACCACAGATGTTCTTAACAAAAATATTTTGTTTCAATGATGCTGGTTTCTTAATTACCAGGGATTTCTCGGCTCTAGCCAACCAATATCAGTTGTCATTCTAAAGGTTTGATTTCAGTGATCTCTTCACTGTTAATCAGTGGCCTCTCCAGCTCCTGTTCACCAGACAATGTAGATTCTTTAAAAAACAAACAAAAAAACCCAAAAAACCAAAACAAAACATAGTTTTATACTAGATATTTTCGACATTTACAATTCAAATGCTATCCGGAAAGTTCCTTATACCCTCCCTCCACCCTGCTCCCTAACCCACCCACTCCTGCTTCCTGGCCCTGGCATTCCCCTATATTGGGGCATATAATCTTTGCAAGACCAAGGGCCTCTCCTCCCAATGATGGCATATTATGCCATCTTCTGCTACATGTGCAGCTAGAGACACAAGCTCAGGGGATACTGATTAGTTCATATTGCTGTTCCTCCTATAGGGTTACAGAACCCTTCAGCTCCTTGGGTACTTTCTCTAGCTCCTCCATTGGGGACCTTGTGTTCCATTCAATAGCTGGCTGTGAGCATCCACTTCGGTGTTTGCCAGGCACTGGCATAGCCTCACAAGAGATAGATATATCAGGGTCATGTCAGCAAAATCTTGCTGGCATATGCAATAATGTCTGCGTTTGGTGGTTGATTATGGTATGGATCTCCGGCTGGGGCAGTCTCTGCATGGTCCTTCCTTCTGTCTCAGCTCCAAATATTGTCTCTGTAACTCCTTACATGGGTATTTGTCCCTCATTCTAAGGAGGGACAAAGTATCCACACTTTGGTCTTCCTTCTTCTTCAGTTTCATGTGTTTTGCAAATTGTATGTTGGGTATTCTAAGCTTCTGGGCTAATATCCACTTATCAGTGAGTGCATACCATGTGTGTTCTTTTGTGATTAGGTTACCTCACTTAGGATGATACCGTCCAGATACATCCCTTTGCCTAAGGATTTCATAAATTCATTGTTTTTAATAGCTGAGTAGTACTCCATTGTGTAAATGTACCATATTTTCTGTGTTCATTCCTCTGTTGAGGGACATCTGGATTCTTTCCAGCTTCTGGCTATTATAAATAAGACTGCTATGAACATAGTGAAGCATGTGTTCTTATTACCAGTTGGAACATCTTCTGGATATATGCCCAGGGTAGGTATTGCTGGATCCTACAGTAGTACTATGTCCAATTTTCTGAGGAACTGCCAGACTGATTTCCAGGGGAAATTTTCCTGAATAGAACACCAATGGCTTGTGCTGTAAGATCGAGAAGCGACAAAAATAAAATTGCATACTTTCTGTAAGGCAAAAGAAACTGTTAATGAGACAAAAAGGCCACCAACAGATTGGGAAAGGATTTTACCAACTCTGAATCCAATAGGGGACTAATATCCAATATATACAAAGAACTCAAGAAGCTGGACTCCAGAAAATCAAAAAATCCCATTAAAAAATGGGGTACAGAGTTAAACAAAGAATTCTCAACTGAGGAAAACCAAATGGTTGAGAAGCACCTGAAAAAATATTCAACACCCTTAATCATCAGGGAAATGCAAATCAAAACAACCCTGAGATTCCACCTCACACCACTCATTCTTTTTTAAACATATTTACTTTACATCCCACTCACTGACCCTCTGCCACTTATCCCTTCCCACAATCTTCACCCTCAAACAGTGAATATTCTTAACAGAAAACATAACACAAAAAGTTCTTATAATCTTTGTTTTTTGAGTGCAAAGTGTTTATTATTATTATTATTATTATTATTATTATTATTATTATTATTATTATTATTATTATTTTGCTCCCTTTCTTGGTCCCCACCCCTGGGTTCTTCACATACATCCTCCCCATTGCTTCTAAGATAGTGCTTCTCTCACCCAGACACCTACCCCACCTCACCCTCACAAATATCACCCTCCCCTGGAGCATCAAGAACCACCTCTCCCACTGAGGCCAGCTAGCACAGTCCTCTCTTATATATGTGCCTGGGGCCATAAGGCAGCCCATGTATTCTTTAGTTGGTGGCTTAGTCTCTGGGTGCTCTGAGAGGCCGAGGTTAGCTTATACTATTGGTCTTCCTATGGTGTTACAACCCCCTTCAGCTCCTTCAGTCCTACCCTTAACTCTTCCATAGGAGTCCCCAACCTCAGTATAATGGTTGGCTTTAATTATCTGCATTTATTTCAGTCAGCTGTTGGTAGAGCCTCTCAGAGGACAGCCATGGTAGGCTCCTGTTTGCAAGCATAACATGGCATAAGTAATATGGTCAGGATTTGGCCCCTATGCATGGGATGGATCCCAAGCTGGGTTGGTCACTGGATGGCCTTTCCTTCAGTCTCTTCTCAACTTTTTCCCTGCATTTTCTTTAGACAGGAACAATTCTGGGACAAAATTTTGAAGATAATTGGTAGGTCCCAAAACTTACTTGGGGACTGTCTGAGTCAGGGTTTTTATTCCTGGACAAAACATCATGAACAAGAAGCAAGTTGGGGAGGAAAGGATTTATTTCACTTACACTTTGATACTGCTGTTCATCACCAAGGAAGTCGGGACTGGAACTTAAGCAGGTCAGGAAGCAGCAGCTGATGCAGAAACCATGGAGGGATGTTCTTTACTGACTTGCTTCCCCTGGCTTGCTCAACCTGCTCTCTTATAGAACCAAGACTACCAGCCCAGAGATGGCACCACCCACAAGGGGACCTCCCCATTGATCACTAATTGAGAAAATGCCTTACAGCTGGATCTTGAGGCATTTCCCCAACTGAATCTCCTTTCTCTGTGATAACTCCAGCCTGTGTCAAGTTTACACAAAACTAGCCAGTACATGGACCATATCTATCTACTGGAGATGATCTCTTCAGGTTCTGTCTCCCAAGTGTTCGGAGTGTCTTGGCTTTCTGGGCCTCTGTCTTCCTCCATACCTGATCCTGATTTCTCCTTTCCCCTTTCCTTCCACTTTTCCATCTAGTTCCCTCTCTTCCTCTGCCTCCCATGATTTTGTTCCCCCTTTTAAGTGGGATTGAAATTTCCACACGTGGACCTCCCTTATTGATAAGGTTCATACGGTCTGTGAGTTGTAACATGGCTATTCTGAACATACTGACTAATATCCAATTATTAGTGAATACATGCCATGCATGCTCATTTGGGACTTGGTAAACTCACTAAGGATGATATTTTCTTGTTCTAGCCATTTTGCCTGCAAAATTCATGATGCCCTTGTATTTAACAGCTGAATTGTATTCCATTGTGTAAATGAATCACATTTTCTATGTCTATTATTCAGTTAAGGGACATCTGGGTTGTTTTTAGCTTCTCAATGCTACAAATAAGGCTGCTATGAACATAGTGGAGCATGATTCCTTGTGGTATGATGGAGCATCTTTGGGTATATACCCAGGACCCAGGACCCAGGACCCAGGACCCAGGACCCAGGACCCAGGACCCAGGACCCAGGACCCAGGACCCAGGACCCTTCCCTTCCACAATCCTCCCAATAAACCAATGATCAGGTCAGTTACAACAATACTCCATGGTGCTATGTTAGTTAAAATAATTTCTGGGTTGTTAAGTTTTATATTGTTGAAGGAGAAAATAACAGTAACTTGGAGAGAAAAAGGTTTATATAATCTTCCAGTTTGTAGTACAACATTCATAGAATTGAATCAGTGTGGGAACTCAAGGAAGGAAGGAAGGAACCTAGAGGTAAGAACAGAGGTCTTAGGGGAGTGCTGATTAATGACTTGCACACTGGTGGCTTGCATCCTGATCACCCTGCTTTCTTACACAGCCAGAACTACCTGCCTATGCACAGTGGACTGGGTCCTCTTACATTAATTACTAATTAAGGAATTACAGGAGTAATTAAGGAGTTTCTTACAGGAAAATTTTATGGAGGCATTTTCTCATATGTGAATCCTTCTCAAATGGATCTATTCTGTGTCAAATCAACAACAAACTAGCCAGAAATGAAATTAAGATGTAGTATCATATTAAAAGTTAAGAAATATAGTTAAAATTACACAATTGACCTCAAAACTCTATTAACTTTCGTAGAAGGTGTCTTTATTACAATTCTAGTAATCAAGCTGTAAATGATTACAATTTGCCTACATGTTTTTTGACTGTATAACCATCTTATAGAAGTATTTGGAAACAATGACAATGTTTTGTTATCCTATTTTTTTTTTTTGATCACTGAATCAAATGCAGCTAGAAGTTGAAATTTTATCACTGTATTCTGTGTCTGCTTTGTGCTTACTTATGTTTGTGTGGGCATGGATGTGTGTGTATGTGTGTGTGTGTGTGTGTGTGTGTGTGTGTGTGTGTGTATGTTTATGTGTATGTGTGTGTATGGTTATATAGATGATTCCCAGCGATTCATATTTTCTACTCAAACATACACCATGTTCTTACTGTCAATGATATACTATCAAGTGGTCTCTCAAAAATATCTGAGTACATAGATAACTTAAAATTTCTGTTCTAAAATACTAGTAATATAAATATAAATACTACTTATTAAGTTGACTTATTGAATATATAAATGAAATGAAGTTTAGTAATTCCAATGTTTTTGCTAAACTTAAAAGTATATGTATATATGTGTGTCTGCATGAATATATTATGTATATATATATATATTTTTTTTCTTAGTAGAAATTAGTGTCACTTATATACTCATTTCTCATGTGAACATTTAAAGAGTTTATCTTGAAATCTTGTTTTTCTCTATATGTTTGTTTGTTTGTTTGTTTGTTTGAAAGAGACTCTCACTGTGTGGCCCAGTCTGACCAGAGACGTATCATAATTTTCTTGCCTCATTTTCTCATATGATAGTATTGCCTGTTCACGTGAGACACAATGCTCACTTCTGTTCCCTTTTCATTAATGAGAGTCTCTGAGTTAGAGCCGCATTGTGGCATATATCTACACAGCTGTATACAATAATGATTTTCCAAGAATGTTGAAGACTTATGATATACATTGATGATGCTTTTTATCAATTAAAAAGCACAATCGTTATTTTTCTTGTTTGATAGAGAAATTTTCATATGTAGAAATTAAATTTTTCTGAAGAAAATTATGCACATAAGTCATTCTGGAATGTTCTTAATCATCTCTAACTTCTTTGTAATACACTACAGGAAAAAAAAAAGAAAAGAATAAAATGTTCTCAGGAATCATAATGTTTTCATCAAAACAAACAACTTGATTTTTTGACTTTTAATCATTTTCCTTTTTTCTTCCAGTGAAAAGGAAATTGAAAAGAAATCTAATTAAGCTTTCCCTAGATCTTTGACAGCCATGGGAGCACACTTCAGAAGAAAGAAGAACCATCTGGTTTCACTTTTCTGATCTAGCAATGAGAGCTGTGCACCTGACTTGCCTGCTTGTTTGCTTTTACCAGGAGGGGAATGAGTTTGCTGGCTTGCTCTCAGGTGCTCAGTGATATGATTAGGGATAATGCCATTTTATGGAAGTGAATTAACAAAGCACTTATGAATACAAACAACGAGAAACATCTGTTAACTGTTGTAACCATTTCACCTTGTGAATGGAACTTAGTGCTAGGAAGTGAGGTCTTCATATCAGTGCAAAATTCCGTGCCAATCACCTGAAGTTCTTGATTTTTTTAAACTATGTATGTAAAAGAGAAATATTAATTTTAGTTGATTCGTCTAACCATAATTGTCCTGTGTTGAAAGTGGTTGTAAACAAAGCACAAGGTTACATATTGAATATTAATTTGAAAGGCAAGCATAAAATAATCACATGATCTCTGGTGGTAGTCTTCCTCTCCTGTAGTCTTCCACTAGATATTAAAGCTGCTATTGTCTGAGGCTTGCTGTGTCTATATTTTGATGCACTGACAAACTGGTGATATTAGATTTGAATGGTCACATACAATCATAAATGTGAGTCCCTTAAATCTTTCTCTTTTTTCATTTATTGTTATTAATTTTATTGGATATTTTATTTATTTACATTTCAAATGCGATCCTCATTTTGATTTCCCCTCCTCAAACAGCCATCCTATCTTCCCTCACCCTGTTTCTATGAGGGTGCTAAATTTATTTATTCACTTTATATGTTAGCCACCCTACTTCCAGTGCCCCCTCATGAAGATCCTTCCCCCATTCTACCCTTATCACCCCAGCACTCCAGCACACACTACCTCTTCACCCCAACTCCCACCCACCACCAGCACATCAAGCTGCTTTAATCCATTAGGTATTTCGTTTTGTTTTTATTTTTTATTAGATATTTTCTTTATTTACATTTCAAATGGTATCCCCTTTCCTAGTTTCCCCTCCAAAAATTCCCTATCCCCTCCTACCTCCCCCTGCTCATCAACCCACCCACCTCAGCTTCTTGGCCCTGGCATTCCCCTATCCTGGGCATAGAACCTTCGCAGAACCAAGGGCCTCTTCTCCCATTGATGATCCACTAGGCCACTCAGCTAGAGCCATGAGTCCCACCATGTGTTTTCTTTGATTGGTTTAGTCCCAGAAAGCTATGTGGGTACTGGTTATTTCATATTGTTGTTCCTCCTATGGACTGCAAACCCTTCAGCACCTTAGGTCTTTTCTCTATCTCCTTCACTGGGGACCCTGTGCTGCATCCAATGGATGGCTGTAATCATCCTCTTCTGTTTTTCTCAGGCACTGGCAGAGCCTCTCAGGAGGCAGCTTTATCAGTCTTGTGTCAGCAAGCTCTTGTTGGCATCTGCAATAGTGTTTGGGTTTGGTGGTTGTATATGGGATGGATCCACAGGTTGGGCCATCTCTGGATGGTCATTCCTTCAGTCTCTGCTGTGAACTTTGTTGCTGTATCTCCTACCATGGGTATTTTGTTCCCCCTTCTAAGAAGGATTGAAGATTCCACACTTTGGTCTTCCTTCTTCTTGAGTTTCATGTGTTTTGAAAATTGTATCTTGGGTATTCTGAGCTTCTGGGCTAATATCCACTTATCAGTGAGTGCATAACATGTATGTTCTTTTGTGATTGGATTGTCTCACTTAGGCTGCTATCCTCCATATCCATCCATTTGCCCAAGAATTTCATAAATTCATTGTTTTTAATAGCTGAGTCGTACTCCATTTTGTAAATGTACCACATTTTCTATATCCATTCCTCTGTTGAGGGACATCTGGGTTCTTTCCAGCTTCTGGTTATTATAAATAAGGTTTCTGTGAGCATACTGGAGCATATGTCTTAATTAAGCTATTATTGCCAGTATGGCTTTCAAAAGCAACTCCAATGAAGACAATGTCTCTGAGGCCTAACTACCAGTGACCACTCTCCTAGGGATAGCTAAAGCCTGATAGTAATGAATCCTTCCCTGAAAATGCCCTGAGTTTTTGAGTTAGATGTTGACCTATAAGGTCGTGTATGATACTGCCTTTGCCTGGCTAACTCTTTGCTAAAAACTGAGAAGAAGCTGTCAGTTCTAATGATCATGACACATCCACATGTATGTTTGTAAGTATCATTATGCACGTGCTTATCATGTCCTCATAGAAGTATTAGAAATATTGAATAGTTTATGCTAACAGTTCAAAAACACCAATAAAATGAGTGAACAAATCTATAGAAATCTACAAGTTTTCCTAAAGCCAATTCTACATTTTCTCCCCCTCTGTATTTCAAAATGTATTCTCCAAATTTATTTTTCTTTCATAGAAGTTAGATATATAATTTAGCATTTAAGCCTTAGCCCTACATTAATGATTTTAATACTACTTATGCTCAGTTAACCTATACAGAAATAAAGATATTGTGTTCCTGAAAGCCTCATGCTTTCCTTCTGGATTTCCTTCTAGTGTAAGAGCCACTTTAATTCTCCTATATTTGAAACTGACACAAATGCAGTCATACAATATATAGGATGTCATCTCATTATGCTTACTCAGTATAGTGACTAGGACATATATTTCCATTATTGCACCTATCTATGGCTTGCTGTTTTACAACTGTGTGGTATAATTCATGCAAATACATAATGAATTCTTAATATAGTCTCTAAGTGAATTAAATTTGGTAGTTATTAATTCTTTATAGAATTAAAAGTATAGATAATGAAAGGATTTTTAAATGACTTTATTTACTAAATTATAATTATATATGAATTTCAGTTGCTCTAGATAAGCTTTCTGTGCTGAGGATTTGGTTCCATTGGGTTTACAACTAGTATACATATTCCAAAGCCATGTTCAACTTTTAAAAACAGTTGTTATTGTAAATTTTTATAGTTTTAGCAACACAGGAAGTGTATCTAATTCACCAAAAATGTTTTCTAAAGGCTTATTAGCTATTCATAAACTTTCCTTGCTTTAAACAGCTTTTATTTGTTAATGCATTTTATTTCACCTCCTGTTTTTCATCTTTGTCTTACAACTCCTCTATATAGTGTCTGTATTTAAATGTATAGGGATCAAAAATATCTCCTCTTGAGAATTTTAATATCTACATGTATTTTGTTTATGGAAATTCTAGCTATAATGTTATTCAATTTATAAATGTTTTATTCTTATTCATATATATGTATATATGAATGTTTGTTTAACATGTAATTGAGTTTTCTAAGTTTGCCTTTGCATAGCTTCTCATATTATTATACATATTATAGAAGGATAAAAGACAGATCAAAGGCACAGAAAAAAATTAATTATGAAATAAAACTTTCCTACTCTAAGGAAAGGCACACCTAATAAGTCTCAGAAGGCATATATAAAACCAGACAGTTGCTAAAAAACTCCCATGTCACATCAGATTCAAAACAGTAAATATATAGAATAAGGAAAGGGTATTAATATCAGTAAGAGAGGAAGAGGATGAAGCCACATACAAAAGTAAGGGCATCAAATTAACACCTGATTTTGCAATGGAGAACATGAAATCTGGAAGGGATTTGTCTAGTGTTCTACAAGATAAGTAAGACCCAGCATGCCATCCCAGACTATTATACACATGAAAATGCTCAGTCATTCAAAGGGAAAAATATACAATTCTGTGCCTTAAACAGGCTTATGAAATTTATGATCATTAATGCAGATTTGCCGAGGATAGTGGAAAGGATGCATAGGACTGAGGAGAAGTGTAAACATGCCCAAGGAGACACAAGGAACAAGTAATAACAGAACACTAAATTTAAAGAGTTGTATAAAACACACACACACACACACACACACACACACACAAACATACACACACACAGGCCAAAACAGTCCAAAATTATGGGAATAAATATGAAATATTCAGTTATAACAAAATATTAATGGTTTTAATATAAAAGTCTGGATCAGAACCAACAATAGATCTTTTTGTCACTTCCAGGAAAAAAAAACATAAAAACCAATGATAAGCATTAATTTAGGGAAGAAAGGGTGGAAAGAGATAGTCCAAGAAAATGGAAGCTAGAAATCAAGCAGACAAAACTATTTTAAGGTCTAAGAAAACCAAACCAAAACTAAGAAGCTATAAGAAAAGACATTTTCAAGTCCAAGTGGATCAAAGACCTCAACATAAAACCAAATAAACTCAATTTAATAGAAGAGAAAGTGGGAAAAAAAAAAAAAAAAACCTTAAACTTGTTGGCACAGGAGGAAATTTCCTAAACAGAACTCCAATGACTCATGCTCTAAGATCAAGAATTGATAAATGGAATCTCATGAAACTGGTAAGGCAAAAGACACTGTCAATAGGACAAAACAACAACCTAAAGATGGGGAAATTTTCTTCACTAACCCCACTTCCGATAGAGGGCTAATATCCAAAATATATATAGACTCAAGAAGCTAAACACCAAAAAACCAAACAACCCAATCAAAAAAATAGAGTATAGAACTAAACCGAGAATTCAAAATTGAGGAATCTCATATGGCTGAGAAGCACCTAAGGAAATGTTCAAAGTCAATAGTGATCAGAGAAAAGCAAATCAAAATGACCCTGGGACCTTACACAAATCAAAACGGCTTACCTCAGGCAACAACAGAGGTTGAAGAGGATGTGGAGAAATAAAAATATTCCTCCATTGCTCGTGAGATTACAAACTGGTACAACAACTCTGGAAATCAATCTGGAGATTTCTCAGAATATCGGAAATAGATCTACCTGAAGACCCAGCAATATCACTCCTGGGAATATACCCCAAAAGATGCCCCACATGCCACAGAGGCATGTGTTCCACTATGTTCATAACGGCCTTGTTTGTGATAGCCAGAAGCTGTAAATAACTCAGATGCCCCAAGACAGAAGAATGGGTACAGAAAATGTAGTTCATTTACATAGTGGAATACTACTCAGCTACTAAGAACGAGGACATCCTGAGTCCCACAGCCAAATGGATGGAACTAGAAAATATCATTCTGAGTGAGGTAAGTCAGACCCAGAAGGACATGCATGGTATCTACTCACTAATAAGTGGATATTAGCCAAAACAAAGCAAAACAAAAACAAAACAAAAACAAAAAACAAAACAAAACAAAAAACAAAAAAACCAAACAATACAAAACAAAAAACCAGAATACCCAAGATACAGTCCACAGAACTCAAAAAGGTCAACAAGCTGAAGTATCCAAGAATGATGCCTCAGTCCTACTTGGGAGGGAGAAGAAAACAATCACAAGTAGGGAGGGAGGGACATGGGAGTGAAAGGAGACTTGCGGGAGGAGGGGAAAGTGGGGAAAATGATCTGGTATTGAGTGGGGGGAAAAGGACTGAAGCCCTGAGGTCCAGCAGAAAGAATGGGAACAGGCAACCTTAGGAGGTAGAAAGTTGGGAGTACCCTCCAGAATGTACCTGAGGTGAGAGACTCTCAGGACTCAAAGGGAGGGACAAGGTCATCCTCTGCTACATACTAGGCTGGAGCCATGGGTTCCTTCATGACGGCTCTTTGGTTGGTGATTTAGCCCTCAGAGCTCTAGGGGTCTAGTTGGTCGATACTGTTGATCCTCCTTTGAACTGCAAACCTCTTCAGCTCCTTCAGTCCTTTATCTCCTCCATTGGAGACCCCTTGCTCAGTCCAGTGGTTGGCTGCAAGCATCTGCCTCTTTGTCAGGTTCTGGCAGAGCCTCTCAGCAGACAGCTGTATCAGGCTCCTGTCAGCAAGCACTTCTTGGAAACTACAATAGTGTCTGGGATGGATCCCTAGGTGGGTCCATCTCTGCATGGCCTTTCCTTCAGTCTCTGCTTCATACCTTGTCTGCATATTTCCTCCATTGAGTATTTTGTTCCCCTTTCAAAGAAAGACCTGTAGCATACACACTTTGGTCATCCTTCTTCTTGAGCTTCATGTGGTATGTGGATTGTGAAAAGCATATTTAATGTAAAATTTTTTTTCTAGACAAATGTTCTTTGAATTACTGTTTTAATAAGAAAACATTTTGGTTTTGCTTGTTTTTCTTTTATTTGTGAGGTTATAATTATATTTACTCCACCCCTTTTTCTCACTTCAAAATCTCACATATACCATTCCATGCTTTCTTTAAAATTCAGGGACTCTTTTTCATTATCACTTTACACATAAATGTTTTTTTTTATTAACTTGTGACATAAGCCACTGTATCTTCATTGTTGTTATGAGTTTTTATAAACTAGCAAGTATTATAAGGGGCGGATGAAGATAGCTGACGTCTCCTTTCCTGTCCACCTCTTCCCACCTTCTCAGTTGCTTTTCTCCTGCCTCACAAACTTTTCATTGGAGTGCTTGCCCACATTATGCTCCAGAGCTAGTTAAAGCTGAATTTCCAGTTGAGATAAATGCTGGCCAATGTTCTTCTAGGAGACAAATAGAGCTTCTTCCTTTCTACTTTTACTCCACATAAAAACCATAGGAAAATGAATGTTTTGTTTTCTAGTTGCAAAGACCTTGGCTGCTTTTCTAAAATGTCAAGTAATTAGCAATAACTTAAATTTAACTATAGTTTATGATTTAAGTAATTGCTATTTACTTGTGTTTCATTTAATAAAAATATACTTTGATTTACTATTTTGTAATGCCTTTGAAAATACTGCCTAGTTCTATGTAGAGTCAGCTCCTCATGAAGCTGAACTTTGTTATTTCTCTCCTTCAATCTACTTCTCCTACTGTGACTGACAGAAGACCAGAAGGAAGAGAAAAAGTAGAGAAGCTATGATTATGTTTTTATCTGACTTTTTAGCTGAAGACAAAGAGCTCAGTTGAGACAATGAATTCATATGTACAATATCACTGCCAATTAACTGAACCTGACTGTCAAGTGTTTCATTTCAATGAGGTGAAAATGGAAATTATGCAGTTAGAACTCTGGGACAATTTCCCTTGACAGTTGTTTCATGGTAAATAATGTTGTCATTCCTTAAGGGGAAAAAGGGTGAGGGAGTTAAAATATTTTTTATTCAGGACAGGGAGGATTATGGGTGTATTTGAATGGAAATGTTTTGGATCTTTAAGAATTATTTCTTATATATAAAACATAATTTTATTTGGTTTGATATTTTATAAATTTTGATTTTGTAAATGATAAATTTTTCCAACCATACTGGTAAAGCTTGAATATAAGGAATACAAATTTGAATACAAATGACATACAAAATAGTAGAAAGAATAAGGCAGCTGTTATGTGAATATGAGCTTATATCTATTGCATCCTTAAATTAGATATAGACAAAATATGCTGCTTAATTTGAAAGCCTAGTATATTTGATGGAAACGTAATTGAACAATTCTCCTCCAAGATGTGACACTGGAAAGAATAAGCATCGAGTGATGGTGACATTCACATCTAAACATGCCAGCTGGCTGTGACACTGTGTGTTAGTGGATTGTTCCCACAGTGACTGAAGAACTTAAGGTGTCATTTCTCAAATGCATTCACTGCCAATTTATTCTCTGCACAATTAAATGAGTAGTTGTTCAAGATGAAATATTCTTCTTGATGGGAATGCCTTCAGTAAGAGTTCTGTAATAAGAGATGCTGCTACTAGGAGAATGAAGAAAACTCCATCACACTCAGTACATCAGTGAATAGATTGTTAGGGTTATTTAAAAGATCAGCCAGGCGTGGTGGTGCATGCCTTTAATCCCAGCACTTGGGAGGCAGAGGCAGGTGGATTTCTGAGTTCGAGGCCAGCCTGGTCTACAAAGTGAGTTCCAGGACAGCCAGGACTACACAGAGAAGCCCTGTCTTGAAAAACAAAACAAAACAAAAACAACAACAAGAAAAAGGAAAAAAAAAGGAAAAAAAAAAAAAGATCTTTACAGAGAGAGGCTGATTATAGCAATTTACTAGAATTCATCCTGGAAATCATTTTGAGGAAGGAAGGAAGGAAGGAAGGAAGGAAGGAAGGAAGGAAGGAAGGAAGGAAGGAAGGAAGGAAGGAAAAAGATGACAATATTGCCAACCTCATATCTTCACCAAAGATAAAAGAATCAAGATTTTATCACATGGTTTGAAAAATTCCACCATAAGGTGAGAGTAAAATTCTTGTTTCTGACAAAGTAAAATTCCTCTTTGAACCTTGATTTTATTAATTCACATAACACCCTTGATGTGTTTGTCTCTTGGAACCATCAGTCAAGTCACGAATGACAATGGCAAAAAAGTAGCAGAATAACAACACCAGAGAAAGTGTTAGCTCACCATTCTCCCATTCCCATGATGTGCTGGCTAGTTTCTCTTTAAGATTTGTACCAGTCTGCTTTTATCTCAATTGAGGGAGCATCACTAAAATAGTCACACCTTCTTTACAGTACATGAATCAAAAATGAGGAAATATTCCCTTTTAAAGCATATACTCCAACACTGACAACATCACAGTTTTCAGATATTTATCCCAAAAGATGCTTCATGGGTATTATAATAATTACATCGGAGAAGAGAGAACATGAGAGGAAATATTAAGTTGGTTACTCTTTGAAAAATAAAAGTCAGTAACTGATAATCTTCTGTAATTCATATCCCAGAGTTTATATATAGTTTATAATATATTACATACTAATATAGTAAATGCTATTTTCTATTAACTATAGTTAATGTTAAATATATAATATTATACAATATCGCATCTAATACATAGCTAATTTATTTGTTAAATGGAAGGTGCTTATTAAATGGAAGCTAAACTTTATATTTATGAACAAATAGAAGATTTACTTTCAAGTGCTATGTGGAAATGTGTAAACATTTTATAAATAAGTAGCATTCTTACTACCTATATGTTTTCTAAAAATGTAAGCATCTTTATATGAAGCATTATTACACAAATTTATGATTACATATAATGTGTTTTTACATGCACAATGTGTAATTTTTGCCTTCTAATGGATATAACCCGAATTTAGGATGAATATGTCATAACATTTAGTATGTTCACCTTCATTTCATAAGAAAAAGGATATTCTCCCACTATCAGTAGATCTCAAAAAAGGGTTTTAAAAAAGATTTGCCCCTCTATAATAGTGCTTTGGATGTTATTTTTGTAATTTTGAGCTTTTCAATTTATTTGATTAATATTTTATATTTGTGTGAATATGTGTCTATGTATTCCATAACCTTGTGGAGGTTAGTGGATTTGTGGGAGTCAGTTCTACTCTTCCATCATAAGTTCTGGAGATCATACCCAAGGCACCAGACTTGGGCAGTAGCATCTTTGCACACTAATCTATACACTTGGTTTGTTTGCTTTTTTTTATTCAGACACTTAAGTATATGTGGATCGTCCTAAAAATTTAGGAAGTTGACTTAGAGATTCCATAAGGAACCATAAGGACACATTTATCAAGGGACAATGTAGAATCTTGCTGTTCTCTAATATTTACTGAGATAACCAGAAATATTGAAGTATTATTTTCCATCAATATTCTAGTGGATGGGCAAAACTAGAGTACAAATATAAAATATTATGGATACAAGCCTAAACATTTTGTTTATAATAGTACCCCAATTTTTCATAGAACACGTTGTACTAATGGAGGAAGATGTATGTAGACATTTCTTCAAAACTGCTTCTTCATGAAGTGTTAATAGACTCTTTGTACTAAGCAATTATGTATACAAAATCCACAAAATTTCATGTTATTATTATAATTATAGTAATAAAATTTTATACTAAGAAAATTCCATAACAACTCATACTTAACCTCATTATGAGCTGAAATTCATACCAGTTTTCAATATGATCCATTCATTAATCTTTGTAATTTAGTGATTGAAAATACCATCAGTACCATCATGAAAAAATGAAGAATATAAAATAGACCAAGATAAACAATAGAAATCAGAAGAAAGACTAGTAGTATATTATCCTATATATGAAGGAAAAAAGGGAAAAGTTATTTAAGTGAAGCTTGTAGGACAAGTAGCATTTCACAGACAGACATTTAAATGTCAAATGTTTTGGAAAATAGGTGATATGACACAAAACAGAAAAAAAATGAAAAAATCCATGTCTTACAAATTCAGTAAAAGATTTGAAAATCAAGACAATGACGCTGTTTTGTACAGGATGCTGATTTTGGGAGCATGAAGTTAATTTCCAACATGGTCAGTAAATAAAGACTGCCACATGAAAATCCCACAGTACTTTATTGCAAAAACACATGCAAAGTTTAGTGTAGCCTGGGCATTGAATCAAGCCTGGAATCCTGGCATTCAGGACGCTAGAGCAGGATGACCTCTAAGTTGAGACGGACCCTAGATGTTTAGTAAGATATCTTCCTCATGTAACACGAAAAGCACTAAAAATTAGTGATAGAGATTAGGGCAGCGAAATTATATAATATGGGCTGACCATAAGATGGAGTTGGAGAGTATGAGACTTAATAAACAACCATCAGACTGAGCACAGGGGCCCCAATGGGGGAGTTATAGGAAGAACTGAATGAGCAGAAGGGATTTACAACCCCATAGGAAGAACAACAATATCAAACAACCAGACACCCTAGAGCTCTCAAGGACTAAACCACCAACCAAAGGGTACACATGGAAGGACCCATGGCTCCAGCTTCATGTATAGTAGAGGATGGCCTTATCTGGCATCAATGGGAAGTGAGGTCCTTGGTCCTATGAAGGCTCGATGCCCCAGTGTAGGGCAATGCCATGGTAGGAGGGGGAATTGGGTAGGTGGGGAGGGGAGCATCCTCATAGAAGGTGGGGAAGGGGAAGAAATAGGGGGCTTGTGGAGGGGAAATTGGGAAGGTGCCGAACATTTGAAATATCAATAAATGAAATAGCCAATAAAAATTTAAAAAATAATAAACCTGTGGAACTGAAGCAGATTGAGGAATAAGTATCAAGCATGGGTGTTTGGATGTACCTGAAAGGGAAGAAATCAAGAGGAAGGTATTGAAAAGTTACAACTCAGAAGAAACAGTGGGGTTGTTGTACAGAATCTGCAAATGGCATAAATAAAAGTTTAGCCTGTGGATTCTAAATTATTTAAATATATATTTAATAACATTAAAAATAAAAATTAAAGTAGTTGGAATTGGAAGGTAGATGATTCTATCATATATGAATTTTTACATTTCAACTCAAAAGAATGTATTAAGTTTTTTTTTTTAGAAAAGAATTCAAAGTTTCTATTTCTAATTAGTCCAAGCAAAAAGATTTTACAGTAATTCAATAAAATTGACATTCAAAAGTTTGTCTTCACAACACTAACAAAATCCTATGTACACATTGCTCTTAAATATCTTACAACAGACTCTGAAACTTCATCAGTTTCATTAGCAAATATGAACACTGAAAGAAACCAATCCTAGCATTGATGTTCCTTCTTAAAATATATTCCAGAAAGTTTTCTATAATAGAATTCACTTCCAAACCTGAAAGTCTAAGTTCAGTGAATAGGAGCCACATGATAGAAGGGGAAAAATCAACTAGTGCAAGTGATCCTCTGATTTCTACCCATACATTATGAAATACAAATATATATACATACACACATACATACATTCATACATATGAATACTTAAATAAATGTAGTGAACATTAAGATGGCATGCATATGGACAGAAAATTATGATGATAACAGTGCTGATGTGCAATATATCCAGTTTAGTTTGAATGTACAGAAACTTTCTTTTACACAAATATGTTTCTAATAATATGGACCTCATCCATCATATCTTATCAATGTTGTCTTAGTCAAACCTTAATATAATATGGAGAGTTTTGTGTCCATTTATCAAGTTGCATTAGCATTGTTGTCTGCCGTCATTACAATACAATGCAATACCATAAACTTCTCAACATACGACCATCCAAGATCATCTTGAGTGGCACTGTTAATATGAGCAAGGCTTCAAGTGCATTACTTGCAGCTTGTAAACCTTTTATGGTCCAAAATGTAATAAGAAACTCAGAAATATCCATTGAAACTCTAAGGAAATCTACAAGGGAACATTATGATTTTGTTATTTTTAGCATTCTGAAGGTATTTCCATGGAGGCAGCAAAAGCATGAGCTTGATAATTTACTTTAAGGGTTAATGACATTTCCTACCCCAAATCTCATATAAGGAGAAATTTTTCTATCCAAGGAACAAAAAGGCAGGTCATGCATTTATCTTTTCAGGGTCTGTTTGTTGTTCTTGTCTATTTACCATGTAGGAAATTAAAATCCAGCTCAGGAGATAAAACAGGAGAGACTTATTGTCAAAATTTGTTCCCTTTTAGAAAACCTAGCAAGCACAAGTGTAGTCAAAACTGAAAAAACATGATAAAACTAGAGGCCTGTGGCTTTATGTGAAAAGATATAAAGTGATAAAATGCATAGTACATATTACATGTATTCTGTGAAATATTTTTGAGATAAGAAATCAAAATTTATCTGGAAGAACAATCTGGTTTCAAGAAAGTCAAGTGAAAAGTGACAACACGGAATGGGTGTGTCATGCACGCGTCTCTGTGTGTATCTGTGATCTGTGAATGTCTGTTGTTTCTATGTATCTGTGTATTTGAGATCTCTGTGTGTCTGTGAGTTTCTGTTTATCTGTTATTTTTAAATGTGTTTGTGCATGTGTTTTTTGTTGGTGTGTGAATGTCCATTCATGTCTGAAAGTATCTATGTGTGACCCTTTCTATTCTTGGTCATACAAAAATAAGCATTATTCCACTGAGCTACAACATATTCCCTAATTTTGATATTTGAAGTTTGTGGTGAGGAAGCCATGAAACTGGTTCCTAGGTGTGAATAGTGAGTCATATACACTAACTTTACGAAAGTAGAAAAAATAGAACTATTTTTTGTTTTGTTTTGTTTTGTTTTGTTTTTGACAATGAGTTTGTAGATATCTTTCTAATTCATTCTAAAATAATTTATAAGGTATAATTTAGGTGATTTATTGTTTTGTTTATTAATATGGAATTTTCCTTGTAGTAAAAACAGGCTGCATATGTAGCAGAAGATGGCCTAATCGGCCATCATTGGGAAGAGAGGCCCCTTGGTCTTGTAAACTTTATATGACCCAGCACAGGGGAAGGCCAGGGCCAAGTAGTGGGAGTGGGTGGGTAGGGGAGCAGGGGCGGGGGTGGGGTATAGGGAACTTTCAGGATAGCATTTGAAATGTAAATAAAGAAAATAATAATAATAATAATAATAATAATAATAACATGATTAATAAAAGGAGGCTAATACTTGGTAAAGATCTATAACAGCTTTCCTTTTAGTAGAGGAAATAATAGTGATAATAAAGAAACAACCAAGGACTTATACATTTAGAACTTTGAATACAGGGCTAAGATCACTTCTTTGAAATGCACAGCTTCCCTCAAGGAGCATACAGCCTGTGCAGGGGGAAAAGAAGCTTCACTGTGGACAAATGACTTCCAAGCATATATAGAGGAGAGCAAAAATGGTGGCTGCCCGAGCATTTATTTTTCTCTCTCATCAGGTATGGAGGCTTTCCTTATGAAAGTAATGATCCAGATATTCTGTATCCTCATGATAGGCTGAACATCAAGTGATTTTATAAGGCTGTATGATCTGTTAGTGATAGAAATACAATTCCATAACTTTTGTGGCAAAATGACATTTTAAATTTCATGGGTAATATCCAGCCCTCCGTTTTTCTTAAGGCCATTGAGAAAGATCTTGTTGGTTAACTAAAATTACAAATACAAACTTCTTCAATGAGATTAAGAACAACAGCTCAGCTAGAGTGTAACACTGCATGTAATTTTCAGATTTC
Organism: Mus pahari; assembly: GCF_900095145.1. Lineage (NCBI taxonomy): Eukaryota > Metazoa > Chordata > Mammalia > Rodentia > Muridae > Mus > Mus pahari. The sequence continues at coordinate 79,992,459 of NC_034604.1, read as the reverse complement.
ACAATTTTCTATAAATAAATATAAACCTAATTATAAACAATGGACGATAAAATAATGCATCGTTTGTTCATGTATCAGACATTTTCAAATTCTTTGAGGGTATTAAAATGTATTATATTATCATATTAGCTCCAAAATGCATTAAACATATATATTGATATAATAGCATGTATTAGATACTGCCTGGTCCAGCCTTAATGAAGTGAGTTGCCTAGTCTTATAACAACTTGATTTGCCTGGTATGTTTCATTGATATTGATAGGAGGCCTACATATTTCTGAAGAGAAAGGAGAAGTGTATGGGGGTTGGGGAGAGAGGAAGTTGGGAGGAAATGGGCTGGGAGGAGACAAGGAAGAAGAAACTGCAGTTAGGATGTAATACACAAAGGGAGAATTCATTTTAAAAACATCAACCAAATCAGTCTATTAGCAAACTAATTAATCAATAAGTAGAAACTCAGAAAAATGTGTGAGTGTATGTGAATATACTTGGGTATATATGTGCATTTATGTGTATGTATAGGAGTGTTCACAGATATGTGTGTATTTGTGTTTTAATGGGGGTATGTATGCTTGAATATGATCATATTTATGTATCATAGTGAGTTTACTCATTGGATTTATCTCCACTTTACCTTCAGTAGAAAGCTGATGTAAATAATAAACCCTATAACTCAATAACAGATCTGAAAATCTACCAGGCAATGACAATTCTCATACTTCACACTAGAAGCCACAGCTTTCTATACCAGAAGGTACAGCTTTGTAGCGGCTAGAAACATTTTGTTTTGTTTTGTTTTGTTTTGTTTTTTTACTCTGTCCATGCATGGGTGCATGTTGATTTGGGACAGATTAAAAGAAAGGATGCTTTGTATATGGGATTGTTCCCTCAATTAATTTATATTGCAGAAATTCCTGTATTCTCTGATGCTTCAACCATCTGGATACTCTTCAGTCAGGTGTCGCTTCCCAGTGATAGCATTTAAGAACTAATTCATCTGTAGCATTCCTCAATTCTAAGAAAAAATTAACATAACTAGAAGTAAAGAAGGTTAGTGGTATGTGTGGCGTGGAATTAACACTCATGTCAGTTTTCTTAGGGATTCCCAAGTTCTGGTAAAATGCAAAATACATGGGTGCATATGAACTATATCAGGGATTAGGTATCTGGTGACTCTACACAGAAGTTCATTGCTTTATAATTACATTTTCAACTCAGATTATACATCCCAAAAGATAAACAGTATGAGATTTTTCTGGAAAAACACTAAATGAACCAAACATAGAGATGTGCACACACACACACACACACACACACACACAAGTAAGCCTTAGTTAGAAAATGGGGATCAAACTCCAATGGGCAAATAGAGCTTAGATGATCAGGAGGTCAAGTTCATCCTCACTAAATAGTGACCTCGAAGCCAGCCTAGGAGACTTGATTGTATTTTGTAATACAAAAGCAAGCCAAACCAAGAAAAAAAGTAGGGGAAGCAAGATTTACTTTTGAGAATTTTATGACTTATGTTTTACTGGCAACAATTTTTCCTTTTTATTTATTCTTAGGTATCACTAAGAGATAAAATTAGAATATTTCAAAACAACAACGTAATTTATATATGTTTTATAAAGTGATTATTCAAGATCAAGTTATTTAAAACTTAAATCATCACAGTCATGTTTCCTGTCTTGTTTTGCGAGGCAGTGAGAAGATGGAAGCAATTTTAACTATTCTTTTTATACCAGAAGGTAGCTTTGTAGCTGATAGAAGAGTTTTTTCTTACTTTGTTGGTTCATGTTAACTTAGAACAGATAGAAACAATTAGGGTTAGAACAGATAGGGTTCATAATAACCCTAGAATTAACTGTAGTCTTGGTCTTCTGTTTTCCTTTTGGGATTTCTCAAGTTTATTCATCTTTTTTATTATTAGATATTTACTTTATTTACATTTCAAATATTGTCTCCTTTCCTGGTTCCCCTCCAAAACCCACCTATCTGCTTTTCCCTACCTCTGCTCCCCAAACCACCCACACCCACTTCCTGGCCTTGGCATTCCCCTACACTGGGGCCTAGAGCCTTCACAGGACCAAGGGTCTCTCCTACCATTGATGACCCACTATGCTATCCTCTGCTCTTTGATGATTTATTCCCTGGGAGCCCTGGGGGTACTGGTTAGTTCATATTGTTGTTTCTCCTATGGGGCTGCAAACCCCTTCAGTTCCTTGGATCCTTTCTCTAGCTCCTTCATTAGGAACCCTGTGCTCAGCCCAATGGTAGGCTGCAAGGATCCACCTCTGTATTTGTCAGGCACTGGTGGAGCCTCTCCAGAGACAGCTATAAGAGGCTCTTGTCAGCAAGCTCTTGTTTGCATCCTCAATAGTCTATGGGTTTGGTGATCGTATATGGGATGGATTCCCAGGTGGGGCATTCCCAGGTCTCTGGATGGTCATTACTTCAGTCTCTGCTCCACACTTTGTCTCTTTAACTCCTTCCATGGGTATTTTGTTTCTCCTTCTAAGAAGGATCAAAGAATCCACACTTTAGTCTTCCTTCTTCTTGAGTTTCATGTGGTTTGTAAATTGTATCATGGGTATTCTGAGCTCCTGGGCTAATATCTACTTATCAGTGAGTGCATATCATGTGTGTTGTTTTGTAATTGTTTACCTCATACAGGATGACATTTTCTAGTTCTATACATTTGCCTAAGAATTTCATGATATCATTGTTTTTAATAGCTGATTATACTCCTTTGTATAAATGTACCACATTTTCTATATCCATTTCCAGCTCCTGGCAATTATAAACAAGGCTGCTAAGAACATAGTGGAGCATGTGTCCTTATTACATGCTAGAGCATCTTTTGTGTATATTCCCAGAAGTGGTATTAGTGGCTCCTCAGGTAGTATTATGTCCAGTTCTCTGAGGAAGCACCAAACTGATTTCCAGAGTGGTTATACCAGCTTGCAATCCCACTAGCAATGGAGGAGTGTCCCTCTTTCTCCACAATCTTGCCAGCATCTGCTGTCACCTGAGATTTGAACTTAGCCATTCTGACTGGTGTGAGGTGGAATCACAGGGTTGTTTTGATTTGCATTTCCCTGATGACAAAGGATGCTGACCATTTCTTGAGGTGATTCTCAGCCATTCAGTATTCCTCAGTTGAAAATTCTTTGTTTAGCTCTGTACTCCATTCTTAATGGGATTATTTGGTTCTTTGAAGTCTAACTTCTTGAGTTCTTTGTATATATTGGATATTAGCATATAGATCTTTCACTTGATTAGTTAGAGTCACACCAATGTATTTTATATTATTTGTGATTATTGTGAAGGGTGTTGTTTCCCTAATTTTTTTCTTAGCTTGCTTATTCTTCGTGTAGAGAAAGGCCACTGATTTGTTTAAGTTAATTTTATATCCAGCTACTGCACTGAAACTGTTTATCATGTTTACTAGTTCTCTGGTGGAATTTTAGGGTCACTTATGTATACTATCATATCATCTGCAAATAGTGATATTTCCAATTTGTATCCCCTGATCTCCTTTTGTTGTCTAATTGCTCTTGCTAGGACTTCAAGTACTATATTAAATAGGTAGGGAGAAAATGGACAGCCTTATCTAGTCCCAGATTTTAGTGGGATTGCTTCAAGTTTCTCTCCATTTAGCTTGATGTTGACTACTAGTTTGCTGTAGATTGCTTTTATTATGTTTAGGTATGGGCCTTGAATTCTTTATCTTTCCAAGACTTTTATCATGAAGTGGTGTTGGATTTTTTTCAAATGTTTCTCAGCATCTAATAAGATGATCATGTTTTTTGTTTTTTTTTTTTTTCCTTTGAGTTTGTGCCCGCTATGGGATATAGGATTGGTAAATATCTTTTCCCAATATGTAAGTTGCTTTTTATCTTATTGACAGTGTCTTTTGCCTTCCAGAAGCTTTGCCATTTTATGAAGTCCCATTTGTCAATAATTGATCTTACAGCACAAGACATTGGTGTTCTGTTCAGGAATTTTCCCCCTATGTCTATATGTTCGAGGCTCTTCCCTAATTTCTCCTCTATTCGTTTCAGGGTATCTGGTTTTATGTGGAGGTCCTTGATTCACTTGTACTGTAGCTTTGTACAAGAAGATAAGAATGGATCTATTTGTATTCTTCTACATGCTAACTGCCAGTTGAGCCAGCACCATTTGTTGAAAATGCTGTCTTTTTTCCACTGGATGGTTTTAGCTCCACAAACTCAAAGAAAAGTTTATTCATCTGAACTATAAAACTTTCTCTTTACCCAGGATTCCTCTTTGCTTCATCCCCTTGCCTATTGTAACTGCTATTTTAATATGTTTTTTATATCCTCAGGTTTTAAACTCTTATAGAAGTGGGATCATGAATCATTTTTTCTATATCAAACATTATATAAACCATATTCTCCATCCCCATCCCCATCAATGAACAGGATTGCATTTGTATGGTGATATTTTTATTTGTAATTTTATAAATTATATATTAATAATGTAACTTTTAATTGTTTTAAAAACACCCATAGGCTTTCCAAAAATAATTATACATATCTATGTTCGCCATCTCTCTCCTTCTCTCTCTCTCTCTCTCTCTCTCTCTCTCTCTCTCTCTCTCTCTCTCTCTCTCTCCTTGCCTCCTTCTCTCTCCCTCTTCATTCATGGTTTTTCTCTTTCCTTCAACCTTTTTTTTCTCTTCCTCTGGAAAGATCTCATCCTGAATTTTACAGGGACTTGAATCCACAGGTCTTTGTCTCAGCCTTCCAAGTACACACCACTTTACTTTTTCATGTTCCACATTTGAGTTGTTGTGGGTTGATAGTTAATTGCAGTTGTCTTTGCATTTCATTGATAATTAGTGGTGCTCTAAAATGTTCATTATCTTGATTCACTTATAATTCTTCCCATTCATAACAGTCCTTTCTTTGGAATTTCCTAGGTAGCATATCTATGGGCTGTGGTGTTATCGCCTTTATTTTTCCACTACACTGCTTGGGTTGCACATTCTACTTTATCTATGGAATTGTTCACTTTCTCTATGTTCCCACATTTTTCTCTAGCACTGCCAAGCAATTTGGTGCTTAAATTGCCACATTTCAGCGTCTGAAATAGGCTTGTTTCTTATGGTGACCTTGGCTATTGTATGTGGAGATAAAAGCATAAAAGAAAAACAGGAGGAAATCTGACCACTGTTGCCTTTTTATCTTAAACTGTTGTGATTTATTAGAGAACTATTGTGGCATTCTATCTATTGATGTACATAGGTGATACCAAATGGCAAAAAGTATGTTACTCTCACATTTAAATGTCAAAGTACATAGAATTCTCTCTGTATATATTTCAGTTGTGAATTACCTCCTCACTATACATCTCTTATGATACAAGTTAGAATTTCACCTTTTTTATTTCTGCTATTTTCCTTTGCACAGTAGATATTTTTTTCCTGCCATGGATTTTTACAACAAACCAAATCAAAAACACCCAGAGCCAGGCTAAGTTGCCCAAGTTTCTAAGCACTACATTTTGGAGACAATTGAGGATGGTAAGTTCATAGATTTTATGGAACTATAGTTACAGGAAGTCACCTGTATGGGAATGTAACTCATGAAATTAAATAAAGGAAAGAAGCGACAAGAGAAAACTATTAAGAAAATTACATACTATTCCAGAATATCAACACCAGCTCAGGCAGTTAACTTCATTAGCTTCTTGGAAAAGTTATTAGAGGTTTACTTAAATGATCCAAAAATCTAGTCAGGGAACTGTTAATGCCTTAAATGTTCAGTTATTTAAGAAAAAAAGATCTGTTGGAAGTCTTAAGTGGTAGTTTTCTTACTTATATTTAATTGATATTCAATAGACATCTATGCTGAACAAAAACAAATGTCATGACTTTCCTGTAGAAACTGCTGTGAGTCAACAAATTTGTTCTACTGCAAAAGGATTCAAATCAGGCTAATTGACCTTCTATTTCATGTATTTATATCAAGTCAATTCTTTGTGTCAGTCTTTTCAAAAGTGAATAAAATAGAAAAATATCTTAGCTATGTAGAACTTCAAGCATATGAAATAGAAAAAGAAAGAAGCAACAATAAAATGAAGTTGTTATAAAATTTATCAAATTATTATACATGTAAGGAGGTAGAAAGGTGCTAGATGGTGGTGGCACATGCCTGTGAACTCTATTAGATAAAGGCCAGGCTCATTAACTTAGAGAATTCTAGGACAGCCAGGGATACACAGTGAAACGCTAGCAAAATAAGAAAGAAAGAAAGAAAGAGAGAGAGAGAGAGAGAGAGAGAGAGAGAGAGAGAGAGAGAGGAGGGAGGTTGAAAGAAATTAAAGAAGGAAGAAGAAAGGAAGGAAGGAAGAAAAAAGAAAGAAAAGAGAAAGAAAAGGGGAAAAGAATGAAAGAAAGTAGAATAAAATGAATATAATAAAAACATTTGATGCTGTGAAGAGGAGAAATATGGTTATTTTGTGTGATTACATTATAAAAGTTTGGATATAGACTAAACAAGTCTGAGCCCTTTCATAAATGATTTTTTTCTAATAATATTTATTTGATTTTTATGTTTTTTCAAAATTAATAATTTTAAATATTCCTTTATATTCCTATTGCATCTTCTCCTATCACTTCTCTCGTCCTTCCCTTATCTTCCCTTTCCTTCATCTGCGAGTCTCACCTTTCTCCTCAGAAAAGAGGAGACTTGCCACGAATATAAAGGCACCTAGGCATATCTAGTTGCAGTAGGACTAGGCACATCTCCTATTGTGGCAAGGCAAGTCAGTCCAGTTGGGAAAAAGTGATCCAAATGCAGGCAACAGAGCCCTGTTACTGTTGCTAGGATTCCCACAAGACTGGGCTGCACAAATGTTACATATGTGCCAAGGGCCTAGGTTCCTCCCATACGTGTTCCCTACTGGTGGTTCAGTCTCTGTAGGGCCCTAAGGGTCCAGATTATTTGATTCTGTAGGTGTTCTTGACCTGTCTGAATCCTTCAGTCTTCCTCTCCCTCTTCCATAGGATTTCCCAAGTCTTCTTGTGTTATGGTGGAGCATCTTTTAGGTATTGCCCAGGAGTAGTATACCTGGCTCTAAAGGTAGAACTATTCCCAATTTTCTGAGAAATGGCCAAACCAATCTCCAAAGTGATTGTATTCCCTTTAGAAATGAAGGAGTGTTCCCCTTGTTTCACATACTTGACAGCATGTGCTGTCACTTGAGTTTTAATCTTAGCTATTCCGATTGGTGTAAGATAGACTCTCAGAGTTGTTTTGATTTGCATTTACTAAATGACTAAAGATGTTGAACATTTCTTTAAGTGCCTCTCTTCCACTTGAGATCCCCTGTTAAGAATTCTCTGTTTAGCTCTTTACCCATTTTTTAAATTTGATTATTTGGTTTGTTGATGTCTACTGTCTTGAGTTCTTTATATATTTTAAATATTAATCCTCTGTCAGATGTAGAATTGGTAGAGATCTTTTCCCATTCTGTAGGCTATCATTTTATCCTATTGACAGTGTCCTTGGATTTAAATTTATTTTCTTGTGGTTCAGCTGTGTTAGTGTGTCCATGACTTTCTCTAGTAGGAGGGTTGAACTCTGTTGGTTCTATATTGCCCTGGATATTGTCATTTTGTGTTTTTAATTCTGGCCTTTAGGTATCTGGATTTGCAGTTATTATAGCTTTAGATGCTGATTTCTGAGTTTACCTTTGTTGGATGGGCATTATTTGGGGTGCTATTTCTCTTGATTTTTGTTTCCTTTCTGTCTACTGCCCTGATTGGCCTGAGATTCTGATGACTAGATAATCTTCAGGTCCAGTAGGTTGTCTCCATTTGGGATTTTTGTGGCCTGCAAGGCTTCTAGGGTTTGTGTTGCTAATCTTGACTCTAGGATCCCTAGCACCAGTGTATATTGGGTTCCCTGGTGCTGACAGCCATCAGGAAAGTAGATGGGGTTGTACGCTGGAAAATGGAGTTCAGGGAGTAAAGTGCAATTTACCATTACTAGGTGTGCTTTCAGGTGAGTTTACAGGCTGGAGCTTGGAAGAGGTTTTACCTGTTGTTCCTGATGCTTGCAAGCCTATGGTAAAGCAGGCATTGTTGTGAGTTGGTACATGGAACACAGGGTACAGGGTGAAGTTGATGACTGTCAGGTAAACTTTCAGGGGAGTTGGCTGGCAAGAGCTCTGGAGAGGGACTTACCTGGTATTCCTTGTGTAGACAAGTTTCGGGGAGAGCCAGCAGAATTGTGGGGAGAAAAGTGTACCACAGGGTATGGAGTACAGTTTATTTTTGTTGAGTGAGCTTTCAGGCTAGTTGATACGCAGAAGTTTGGGGTTGGGAGGGGCTCTGGTGTCCCTGGTTCAGGCAGGCCATTAGAAAAGCAGGGAGAAATATGTGGGAAATGGAGCACAGGGTATGGGGTACAGTTTCATTGTTTCCGGTCTGAGCCCCTTTTGGATATGAAGAACATTATTGTCTATAGCTTCTGATTATAAAGGAGAAAGATAATATATACATATTATATATATTATATATATATAATATATATATAATATTATATATATATATAATATGTATACATATATACATATGTATACATATTATATATATGTATATATTATCTTTCTCCTTTATAATATATACATATATATATATATAATTTATATTATATATAATGTTCTACATAATTAGCAGTTCAGGAAATTTTATATATATATGTGTATATATATGTATGTATAGACATATATATGTATATGTGTATATATATATGTATATACACATATACATATATAAATAAAACCTACTTTGATATTTCATCTTACCTCAGTAAAAATGGCTAAAATTAACAAAACAATTGGCAACAAATGTTAGAAATGAGGTAGGTAAAAGGGAATGCTCAGTAACCATTGGTGGAATTTTAACTTAGTATAGTCAGCTGAATATTTCATACTGGAAGTAACTTACACAGTCAAAAGTAAATTCATGTTATGATCCAGCTATACCATTCCTTGCTATGTGAAAAAAGGATGTGACACATTACTCCATAGATTCTACTCAGTCATGTCATGGCTGTTCTAGTCACAATACCTAGGAAAACAAAAACAACCTAAATGTCCTCCAACTGATGAATATGTAGTGAACATTTACATATGCATAATGGATACATTCTATTCTATCGTATAGAAATATGAAATCATAGAAATGTCAGGTAAATAGATGTAGTTAAATGTATTGTACTAAGTGAGGTAACCAAGATCTCACAGCACACTTGGTACCCGTTTTCTCCTATATTAGGACCCTAGCTACAGATCTTTAAACGTGAATATGTAGCTTAGAATAATTTCACAAACCAGTACAATAAATAGATACTACATAAGAAGAGAGAGAAGCATTTTCAGAAAGGAGGATAATAGGACACATTATGTTACGAAAGGAAAATGGGGGGCGCCTTTATTTGGGAAGTTGAAAGGAACACCAAGGATAGGGAGAGAGAAGGGATAATAAACACCAAGGGTGACTGAAATAGTCACATGAAAACATTATTCTATGTTTGCTTAAACATGCATGTATATTATATTTAAAGGCATAAATATACATATGCGAATAACTTAAATGATGTTATGTTATCTGGGATAATAATACTCTGTTCAAGAGCCATAGCTTATCTAACACATACCCCAGTGCCAGCCATAGGAAACCTCTCTTCAAAATTATTGCTCAAGAAACCCAGGTGGCATTTCCTAAACAAAATTATTTATTGTCATTACCCCTGGTAGCCTTCCAGAACTTGAAGATCATACTTCTGAAGATACCACATTCTCAGACACACAACTTGAAAAAAATTAACCTAGAATTGACCTGAGTTTTCCTCTGTGACTGCTTATTATTATTATTATTATTATTATTATTATTATATCATCATATTTATTTATTTAATGCTTTTTTTACAGTCCAGACTTCACCCCCTCCCTGATCTCCCCAGCCCCTCAATCCCCATCACATACCTCCTCCACCCTGTCTCCAAGAGGATGTTCCTACTCCCCACAGCCCCACCCCACAATATCTCCCCACTCCCTGGGGCCTCAAGTTTTTTTAAGGTTAGGTGCACTTCTCTCACTGAGGCCAGACAAGACAGTACTCTGCTTTATATGTGTTCATGGCCTCGTATCAGCTGTTGTATGCTGTCTGGTTGGTGTCTCAGTGTCTGAGAGATGTCGGGGGTCTAGGTCAGTTGAAACTGCTGGTCTGCCATTGGAGCCTCTCTCTTCTTCAGTTTCTTTCATCTTTTCCCCAATTCAACCACACAGATGCCTGGCTTCTGTCCATTGGTTGGGTTCTAGTATCTGCATTTGACTCATTCAGCTGATTGTTGGGCCTCTCAGAATACAACTATGCTAGGCTCCTGTCTGCAAGCACACCACAGCATCAGTAATATTCTCAGAGCCTGGGCCTCCCCTTGAGCTGTATCTAAATTTGGACCAGTCACTGGACCTCCTTTCTCTTATACTCTTCCCCATTTTTGTCCCTACAGCTCCTTCAGACAGTAACAATTCTGAGTCAAAGTTTTGACTGTGGGATGGAAACACCATTCCTCCACTTGATGTCCTGTCCTTCCACTGGAGGTGGACTCTACAAGTGCCCACTCCCTACTGTAGGACATTTTATCTAAGGTCCTTTAACCATTTGAGTCCTGAGAGGCTCTTACCTCCCAGGTCTCTGTTGTCTGTTTCCATTCTTAGTGCTGGCTGTCTGGGCTTCAGTCTTGTTCCCCCAACCAATACAAGATCATGTTCCCCTCTTCGCCTCTCTGTCCTCTCTCCCACCTAGGTCCCTCCCTCCCCAACTCCATGTTTGCTTTCTTCTCACTCCCAACCAGGATTGAGGCATCCTCACTTGAGACCTTCAACATGAAGCCTTCTTGACACCCGTGGGATGTGTCCTGTGTATTCTGTATGTTTTTGGCTAATATTGACTTATTAATTAGTACATACAATGCATACCCTTTTGAGTCTGAGTTACCTCACTTAGGATGATGTTTCTAGCTCTATCCACTTGCCTGGAAAACTCATGATGTCCTCTTTTTTTTTTTTTTTCTCCTTCCTGAGACAGGGTTTCTCTGTGTAGCTCTGGCTGTCCTGGAACTCACTCTGTAGACCAGGCTGGCCTCAAACTCAGAAATCTACCTGCCTCTGCCTCCCATGCGCTTGGATTAAAGGCATGTGCCACCACTGCCCTGCGATGTCCTCCTATTTAATAGATGAGTAATATGTCACTGTTTTAAATGAAGAACATTTTCTGTATCCATTCTTCCATTATGGGAAACCTGGGTTGTTTCCAGCTTCTGGCTATCACAAAACAGGCCACTATGAGCACAGTGATATGTGCTCATAGGCATTTATTGGGTATATGCCTGAGTGGTATATCTGGGTCTTCAGGTAGATCTATTTTCAATTTTCTGAAGAATCTCCAGATTGATTTCCAGAGAGGTTTTACCAGTTAGCAATCCCACCAACAATGGAGGAGTATTCCTCTAGCTCCACATCTTCTCCAGCAAGTGATGTCATCTGAGTTTTTTTTTTCTCTTTCATCCTTTTATTAGATATTTTCTTTATTTACATTTCAAGTGCTATCCCGGAAGTTCCCTGTACCCTCCACCCACCCTGCTCCCCTACCCACCCATGCCCACTTCTTGTCACCTGAGGGTTTTTTTATCTTAGCCATTCTAATTTCTGTAAGGTGGAATCTCAGGGTTGTTTTAATTATTCCTGATCAATAAGGACTTTGAACACTTCTTTAAGTGCTTCTCGGCCCTTCAAGATTCCTCTGTTGTGAATTCTCTGTTTAAGTTCCATACCCCAGTTTTTTTATTCTTTGATCTTTTTTAGAGTCAAGACTTTATCTGCCTCCTGGTACACCTTCTGAGTGTTCCATACCCCACACCTCCTCCCTGGCCCTGGTTCCAAGAGGATGTCTCTACTCCAGACCTTCACGGTAAGTCTTTGGAGGTTTATGTGCACCTTCTCTGATTGAACCCAGACCTGGCAGACCTCTACTGTATATGTGTTGGGGAACTCATATCAGCTGGTGTATGATGTCTGCTTGGTGATCCAGTGTCTAAGACATCCTGGGAATCCAGATGAGTTGAGACTGCTGGTTCTTCTACAGGGCTTCCCTTCTCTTCAGCTGCTTCTACTTTTTCCCTATCTCAACCACAGGGGTCAGCAGCTTCTGTCCATTGGTTGGGTGTAAATATCTGCATCTGATTCTTTCAGCTGCTTGTTGAGCCTTTAGGAGGGCAGTCATGATGATTGAGCTGTTTGGGTTTTTGGTGGTTACTTTCTTGAGTTCTTTATACATTTTGGATATTAGACTCTATTGGATGTGGGGTTAGTAAAGACTTTTTTTTTTCTAATCTGTGGATTGCTGGTTTGTTCTATTGATTTACAGAAGTTTTCCATTTTTGTTGGGTCCCATTTATCAATTCTTGATCCTAGAGCCTGAGCCAATGGAGTTCTGTTTAGGAAATTTTTCACTGTGCCAATGAATTCAAGGCTCTTTTCCACTTTCTCTTACATCAGGTTCAGTGTACCTGGCTCTATATTGAGATCCTTATCCCCTTGCACTTGAGCTCTGTGCAAGGTGACAAATATTATATATTTACATTTTTTCCACATATAGACTGTCAGTTAGACCAGCACCATTTAATTCTATTCCATTGATCAGTGTCTGTCTCTGTACCAGTACTTGGCTCTTTTTCATCACTATTGTATCAACTTTCATAAAAGAAACTTTACTATAGCTTGAAACACACATTGAATCCCACACAATAATATTGGAAGACTTCAACACCCCAGTCTTACTAATGGACAGGTCATTGAAACAGAAACTAAACAGAGACACATTGAAACTAATAGAGGTTATGAATCTAATGGATTTAGCAGACATCAATACAACATTTCACCCTAAAACAAAAGAATATCTGTTCTTTGCACCTCATGTTACCTTCTCCAAAACTGACATATAATCAGTTACAAAACAAATGTTAAGTGATACAAGATTGAAATAATCCTATGCATCCATCCTATCAGGTCACCACAGACTAAGACTATTCTTCAATAAGAACAAAAATACCAGAAAACCCACATACCCATGGAAAATGAACAACTCTCTACTCAATGATAATTGGGCCAGGGAAGAAATAAAAGAGAATTTAAAGACTTCCTGCAATTCAATGAGAAGGAAGACAGAGCATACCCAGACCTATGGTACACAATGAAAGCATTGCTAAGAGGACTGATTTTTATAATATAGAATGGTACTGTGTAAGCTGCTAAGGGGTAGTAGGTATGATTCATACTCCTACTCAGTGTTTAAACCTCTAGACCATAAAAATGACTGGATCTACAAGATTATCTACAGTAGTGCAATAATTATACTTTTATCTTTGGAATAACAAACATCTGTGACATTTAACCTAGACAAATAGCTGTGGCTGGAGAGATTGTAGTCCTGAGACAAGAATATTCTATTTCCCCTTTCCTAAACCTAAACAATTTCTAACTTTATTTTAAAGGGGCTTTTGTTGTAAGATAGCATCTTCTATACACTCCAGGACAGCCCTGCCACTATCTTTCTGGTCTCATATCTTTTCTTCTCTTTCTTCTTTAGTGACATTCCCTGAGCCTTAGATGTGATAGTATAAATTTCCAATTCACAGCTAAGAACTAAGCTCTCCATTTTTATGGACATCTTGAACAGCCAATGTTTTCTGCAATCACATTCATTCAGTGTAAAGAAAATCTTTTCTGGTTAAGGCTAAAGTTTTCTAATTTTTTAAATCAGAATGCTACCTATTAAATTCTACTAGAATCAAATGACACAGTGTTTTTTGTAATTGTGTTGCTTAATGCCATGTTCTATTGTTCTCTCAAATGCTCTAGTGTCTAAACAGACTAATTACAGCATTCTTATTGATACTTTTATGCTCCTAACTATATTCATTTTCCTTCAGAACTTAGAAAAGAATTTTCTATTTTATTTTTACTCCTAACATTTACCCAGCTTTAAAAATCCCTAATTTAAGTTATGTCATTTAATCCAGTCAAAGAACTCTTCATTTGCACTTTCAGAATTTTTACCTGAAGGGTAGAGGGAAATGTCTGGCACATGTGTCATGAAAGGCATCTAAAACAAGATTCCAACATACAATAATTGGCAGTCTTCTTCCGCCATGAATTCTAAAACTTAAATCCAGGTCATCTGCAACAGGTACCATTATCCCAAGAATGATTTTACCATCCTGGGCCTCTTAAGTGACTATATTCTTGACATTTGTTGTGCATTTAAAAGTATGCATGCCTTTTAATTGTGTGTGCATGGTGGCTGGACAGTATCTTTTAAATCTGTCCTAAAAAACAAAAACAAATAAACAGAAAAACGAACAAAACACCCAGACAATAACAATAAAAATTAGTATCAGCTTCTTCCAGAATCCAAAGAAAAATAAAAACTTAGGACATAAAAAATGATACTGAACAATGGGGTTTTGCAACTTCTACACTATGTACACATGGAATGGAACATGTTGGATGAGGAACCTAACTTGTATTCCTTATTATGGCTGCATCATTGTTATTTTCATCATTGGAATGTGTCCAAGTCTGACCTAAGGTACCAATAAGCTCAGAAGCAAAAGAGTAAGCTCGAGATATACAGATGGTATTCACCCATGTGACCTGGCTTCTGGAGCATGGATTGGTGTGTGTGTGTGTGTGGGGGGCAAAGATGGTCATAGCAACTTACAAGACAGATTGTCCTCTAGGAAAAGGTGGGTGAAATATGGTATCCAAGTATTTTCCTGAGACAATCACAGAAGACGGTTCTACATATGAACAGGAGAAAGACTCATACTCCAGATAGACTCCTTACTGCACAGACGTTTACTTTCCACTCACAAAACTTATTTTAAGCATATACTTATTTGACTGCTTGCCCTCAAAATCCACACAAAGCATGTTGTGAAGACTAGGGCTGCTTCAGTCAAAGACATATAATGCTGGTATATGTAAGGTCTTACTAGACTTGCAAATTTCTTCATTCTTGCAAAAAGCTAATACTTCAATTATTGGAAATGAAAATGTATACATGTTATAAGGCTTACATGGCTCTTATTCACAATGAATTAACTACCACTTGCTATAAAGATTATGGAATCAACTTCTCCAGAATGAAAACTATACCACAAAGCTATCATGTCCCTTATAAACCATCCCTATGATAGAGCCCAAAATTAGGATGTCTTCAGGAAGATTTTATAATAATAAACATTGCAGTTGCTTGTAAAATATTAAACATCTCTATCTAGTTGTTAAGTTTAAAGAAATGGAATTTCTGTGAAATGGAAAGATGGTTCTTCAACTGAGATCATTTTGGTGCTTTGGCAGAGGATTCAAGCTTAGATACCAACATCCTTGTGGGGCAGGTCAGGATCACCTCCAGTTTCAGAGGATGGGGCACCCACTTCTGGTCTCTGAAGGTACCCAAACTCACTTACACATACATATAAACACAAAATTAAAAAGAAAAGGAAAAAACAAATGAAAAACAAATGAAAAGAGAAGAAATTTAGAGTAGGCAAATAAAACAAGATAGACCAATGTAGAAGGAATAATAATAATTAATAATAATAATAATAATAATAATAACTACACATCTTCATTGAAATCATTAACTGTTTACTTAAGGGCTATCTTTGTGAACATTTTCTATATACAGAGCTGTATATATTCTTATTAGCTGAATTATGAAAGATCAATAATAACTGCATATTTTTGGTTTGTGATTTTATTGCTACTTATCCATTAGTACATACCATGAATGAATGCAAATGTTAGTTTAAAAACATGAAGCAGTAGAAAGATTCATTCAAAATTAAATTTTCATTACTGCATATAATCAAGTTAAATATATATTAGTTTTGCTACTGAGAAAATTTTTCCTATCAGCTAATTGGCTAAGACAAAATGAATATGGCTGATATGATTCCTTCTTCAATATTCATTGCAAATTTCTACAAAAATGTGAGCTTTGTTGCAAAGCTTGATGCTTTGATCAATTTCTCCTTTCACAAAATGGAATCTGCTCTGAACTATCTCATCTTCCATTTGTCTAAAACCTACATATTTAATAACTTGTATTTCACTCCAATTAACTATCCATTTATTTCATTGCAATTTACTTATTACATATAACAATATTTTTTAGAATATTAAAATTTAAAGCTACTATGTTAATTATTGGGAAATGTTTTAAACCACATCATGTCATAGTTTTGCATATATTATTTATTGCTGACTAGTATGTTTTTAAAAATGAACATAATAATTGCAAGCTTAAAACTAAAAACATTATACATAGTTTTAGAAATTCTACATAGTTGATTATTATTATTTTCTGAAAAGTTTAACTAATTTAAAAGAGTTAAATTTCAAGAAAAGAAATAGTCCAAATCTTTAAAGTTCTAATTAATACACTTATTGAGTCAGTCATTTGAATATTAATGCAAATTGAATGATATGAAAAAGAGTATCAGTTACTAGAACATGGCATTAAAAGGGGGAATGCCAGGGCCAGGAAGTGGGAGTGGGTGGGTTGGGGAGCAGAGCAGGGGGAGGGTATAGGGAACTTTTGGGATAGCATTTGAAATCTAAATGAAGAAAATATCTAATAATTTTTTTAAAAAGACTAATTATCTCCCTATTCTTGGAAGATTAGAAAAGACAGATGAGTTAATTGACTGCTGTATCACACTATATATTAGTAATTAAAGTGTATTATTTAACACTTGGAGTAGAGTGTAAATTCAAAGGCTGAAAATATAATGTTACATATAAGATTACAGTAAAGCTCATTACACAAAGAAGAGAGAACTGATTCATGTTTTCACAATGTAAAACTAGCTTGGGTAATGTGGGAAGAGAGAACCTGAATTAAGGCCTGGAGGCAATTCTGTAGGTTATTTTCTTGATTGATGACTGATGTGAGATACTTGTATTTCAGAGTAGGTGCTCCTAGTGGTATAAGAAAGCTGACTGAAGCCGAGCTTGGTGGCGCACGCCTTTAATCCCAGCACTCGGGAGGCAGAGGCAGGAGGATTTCTGAGTTCGAGGCCAGTCTGGTCTACAGAGTGAGTTCCAGGACAGCCAGGGCTATACA
>NC_034604.1:79970817-79975059 GCF_900095145.1 Mus pahari | reverse complement strand
CTTGAATCCCTACCCTGATATGTCTGCATAATGGACTACAAACTATAGGTAACTGTAGAAAGCCAAAGCTACATGCTTTTGATGAAGTATATGTGCATCTTTCACAGCCCAGTGCACCTAGAAAAATATTGCCACATTTCTGTATTTACTAGCTTTGTATTCTTGAATGCATGGTCTCCTTGCTAAGTCTAGATTGTTTTAAGATTAGTTGGCCCCTGGGAGCAGTATGTATTTTTATGAGACTGTAGATTAGGAAAGACGTGACTAAACTTTCATAGCTTGTTTAAAACTCTGACTGATATATCACTAAAACAAATACTTTAAAAAAAAAAAACTTGGAGTGGAGGAATGGTACATTTTCACTGCTTCGATTAGGTTGTATCCCTTTTCATTAAAAAAAAAAAAAATGGCATAGAGCTGAATTTCTCTAAGTCAGAACACAGGATGAACTTCTTGCAAACAGTTCTAAAAATGTTATTTTTCTAACAATAGTTCAATCTAACAAGTTTTGTAAATAGAAAGTCCTGAAAACTAGCATGCTTGTCCCATGAATGCCTGAATAATACTGCCAAGAGAGAGGTGAGAAAACAAGGAATTATCCTGCTCTGTGCCTTCAGGTCCTCAGACAAGTTCATTAGTTCTAGGGGTAGTGGTGAATAATGGGGATATTTCCAAGATATCCAAGCTGACAGGGGTAGACCTCCTTATTCTCTATCATTAGGCTTCGTATTATTTTCAGACTGACAAATACAGGAAATTTTGTAAGAGTACAAGTTTTCTGCACTTACCTACCTTTTAGCTTTTATGTTTTACACAGAGAACTGATATTAAAGAAGAAAGCAAGTGAGTACTCTTCTTTTTAATATATGCTAATGACTGCAGGTTGGCCCCAAATGTGCTACTGTTGCTGTATAACACTTTGTTATTGCCGGGAAGATTCTCTCCTAAGTGGTTTTATAGTTAATTATTATCCGCTTCAAACCTTAATTTGGATTCTGTGCTACCACTCAACACCTTTATCTGGCTTCAATACCTGAGCAAACTAGTTCATAGCTTTATCACCTACACTGGAGTGATTTAGAAAAGAAATTAAGAACCATTTCTTTGCAGGTTTGAGGTTCATGACTTAAAAATCATTTCAGAAAGCATTAGATTTTTTAAGTATCTTATTATATTGCCTAGAAAACAGGGAAGTTTAAACAGAAGTTCAGTGTTTGGACTAACTGTCAAGAGTGCATTTACTTTAAAAAAGTGAGCTTAGCTTAAACATCAACTAATTTGAAATGCATGAGTAGGAAATCTCAAAACTTGAATAACCATTAGAAAAACTTTCAGTTTTTGGCTTTGGGGAATTTATCAAATATATGCCTAATATCTATAGTTGCAGCTAAAGAAAGCCTACAGAGGCAAAAAAAAAAAAAAAAAATCACATGAAACTGACATTTTACAGAGCTGCCTCCTGAACTTTGACTTTTATTTTCATTTTCATTCTTTGTGTTCAGCAATGCTTGGAATGAATTGGGTCCTGAATCCCATGGCGTGGTTGCTGAGTCCATCTGTCAGTAGACTTAGCTCTAGGTTTTCTTCAGTAGCCAACTCAGGAAGGAAGTAGTCTTACTTTGAAATGATACATACTATTACTGTGTCTACAGTTTCTCCTGCATCAAATAGATTTTTTTAAAAAGCAGGAGAAAAAGATTAATGTGAACAAAGGAAGTATTTTGTTTTAAATAATGGCTTAAGCATAAGCTATCACTCGTATAATTTGATTTCAAAGTATTCTTGTGTGGCTATGGTCTTCCACAGAGAGTACAGTGCCTTCTTTGGTGATAGTGGAGCCCAGCCCTCAGCAGGCTAAGTAGGAGGAAAGCCAGTTCAAGATGGCTGGGGAAATGGCTCAGTATGAAATACATTTGCTATATGAGTATGAGTTCGAAGACTTGATTTGTGTCTTCGAACACACTGTAAAGCCAGACATAGGAGCACAGATCTGTAATCCCAATATTTTTCTGGGTAGATGGAAGGTAGAAATGAGAGAATCCCTGGAATCTTAAAGGCCAGCTAGCCTGAAATGCATGGCAGGTAAAAGAAAGGCTCTTTCTCAAACAAGGAAAAAGACATGGATTAATGACAAATAGTGCCATTTTTCTATTTATACACATGCTTCTCTCACCCCTCAATGATTAGAAAGAATGGCTGTTACAGGTTATTTAGTGAACACACATTAAAAATGAAGAAATATTAATATTAATGGTGTAAATTCTAGTTTAATAAAGCAACTATAAGTAAGCAGACTGAATCCCTAGTGTAATATTTGAAAAGTATCATTAAAATGCTCACATTACATATGAATGATCCATAAATCACAAACCTTAAATTAAAAGTTGTGATGTAGCTGGGAAGAATGAGAACACAAAAGCATGTTAATTGGAGTAATGCATGCAGTTGTGGAGGCAAGCCTGATATACAGCAGTTGTGTGGCCAAGGAAATAGAAAAACTTCCAAAATATCTAGGCAGTATTCCTTCTCAGCTAAGCCAATATTTGGAAAGAGCAATTAGGAAAACTGAACCTCAATATTCAGGAGGTTTATGACAAACCTCTTATGACAAAGTTAAATCTATTTTCATTGATTATGGGAGATTAAAAAGCTGCTGAAAAGATCCAAACCTGTAAGATTACACTCAAGAAAAAGCAAAGGGCCTTATAGAATACTTATTACTATGACTTCCTATCTCAAGTTTTCTAAGCTTTCTGTATTGGTCCTACTTTATTTCATGCTTGAATAGAGTATATTTAAGAAAAGAAACCCTGTCCAACCCTCTCCTGAGTCCTAGTGGTCAGAGCACTCTCTGCAAGCAAGCTCTCCTCTTGCAGGGAAGGTGTACAGAGGTCTGGAGCTCAGATCCACGTCTTGACTGAAGATGAAGGCCCGAAGGAACCCTGTCCAAGAAGCTCTGTTGCTGCTGTGGCCCATGCGCTCTCCTGCATGGCAACAGGGAAATGCAAATCAAAACAACCTTGAGATTCCACCTCATACCAGTCAGAATGGCTAAAATCACAATTTCAGTGACAGTAGATACTGGCAAGGATGTGATGAAAGAGGAACACTCCTCTATTGCTGGTGGGATTGCATGCTGGTACAACCACTCTGGAAATCAGTTTCGCGGTTCCTCAGAAAATTGGACATAGCACTACCTCAGAAAATTGGACATAGCCATACCTCCCCTGGGCATATACCCAGAAGATGTTCCAACTTGTAATAAGGATACATGCTCCACTATGTTCATAGCAGCCTTATTTATAATAGCCTGAGGCTGGAAAGAGCCCAGATATCCCTCAACAGAGGAATGGATTCAGAAAATGTGGTACATTTACACTATGGAGTACTACTCAGCTATCAAAAACAATGAATTTATGAAATTCTAAGGCAAATGGACGGATCTGGAGAATATCATCCTTAGTGAGGTAACCCAATCACAAAAGAACTCACATGATATGCACTCACTGATAAGTGGATATTAGCCCAGACACTTAGAATACACAAGATACAATTTGCAAAACACATGAAACTCAAGAATAAGGAAGACCAAAGTGTGGATACTTCGTTCCTCTTTAGAATGGGGAATAAAATACCCATGGAAGGATTTACAGAGACAAAGTTTGGAGCTGAGATAGAAGGAAGGATCATTCAGAGACTGTCCCATCCAGAGATCCATCCTATAAACAGCCACCAAACCCAGACACTGTTGCATATGCCAGCAAGCTTTTGCTGACAGGACCCTGATATAGCTGTGTCTTGTGAGGCTATGCCAGTGCTTGGCAAATACAGAAGTGGATACTCACAGTCATCTATTGGATGGAACAAAGGGCCCCCAATGGAGGAGCTAGAAAAAGTATCCAAGGAGCTGAAGGAGTCCGCAACCCTATAGGAGGAACAACAATATGAACTAACCAGTACCCCCAGAGCTCATGTCTCTAGCTGCATATGGAGCAGAGGATGGCCTAGTTGGCCATCAATGGGAGGAGAGGCCCTTGGTCTTGCAAAGATTATATGTCCCAGTACAAGGAAATGCCAGGGTCAGGAAGCAGGAATGGGTGGGTTGGGGAGCAGGGTGGGGGGAGGGTATAGGAGACTTTCAGAATAGCATTTGAAATGTAAATGAAAATATCTAATAAAAAATTGTTGAAGAAAGAAAGAAAGAAAGAAAGAAAGAAAGAAAGAAAGAAAGAAAGAAAGAAA
>NC_034604.1:79967649-79970737 GCF_900095145.1 Mus pahari | reverse complement strand
GAGAGAGAGAGAGAGAGAGAGAGAGAGAGAGAGAGAGAAAGAAAGAAAGAAAGAAAGAAAGAAAGAAAGAAAGAAAGAAAGAAAAAGAAAGAAAAGAAAACCTGAACTAAGCGCGCCTCAAGTGGTGATTATGGGCAGTAATTATCCCTGCCTTTGATTCCATAGGTAAACACTATATTATCATGGGCTGTGGAAAAACTTGAACTTTACAATGACAGAGGACTCCATTTCTGTCTCTAAATTGGGTAGTTTAGGTAACTTTAAAAGTGTTTTGGAAAAAAGGCAGCTGGGACTATTAGCAAGACATGAAGAAATGGCTAGAGATTTAGAGATGTATCTTCTTCTGGGTTGCAAGAACTGATTTAACTATCCTTAAGAAAGTTGAGTGAACATGGACTACAATAGGTACCAGAGGAGTCATATCCTACAATGTAGAGACTCATACACCATTCCTTAAGGGAATGAGAGGATATCAAATTTATTATCCCAGCACAGTAGAAACTGAACATATTGCCTATGAAAGTCAAGTGTTCTGCCACTGAGCCACATTTTCATCCAGAAAGGAGGAGATTTTATTTTGGTTTAGAAATGATGAAATTAAGCAAATAAGCACATTGAAGGAAAAATACTCTTGCAAGAAGAAGAAACATTGCAAAGATTCTGTTGAATAAGTTTGGAATTGAAAAATTTAAAAAGTAGCAATAAGTAACCAAAATAGACTATTGTGGGGGTATTATTTTGAGACACATGATCCTTGAAGAAAAACAAAAACTGTTCACAAGCAAGTTGATTTTGAAAAGGCTGTTTTGCAACTATAATTACATACAATTAGCTTCCCACCACTGCAGAGATACTGGCAGTTCACTTCCTATAGGATATGCATTACATTCTCTGGAAAATTTGGGGAAAAAGGAGAAATAAAGCAGCAATTTTCATTCCCTGTCTAGTTAAAAATGTAAAGTAAGGAGGAGATTTATGTTGACTGTGATACAAGGAGTCAAAAACATTGCAGAACAGTCTGTGAGCAGTAAGGCCATGAGGAGCACATGAACACTAAGATGATGAATGTGTGTGCCAGATGGCATTGCAGATTAAACTGAATCATGGCTGAAAGCAACCATGTGGAAGGGAGTAGGAAAAAAATGCCATGAAAATTAAAATCATGGCATTATGATCACTAAGAAATCTGAACTCAGGAAGCAAATGTAATTAGCTGAATAAAATTGGAGTGAATAAGATTTGATTTCAAAGGCCTTGAAGGAATCATAAAGTTAGGAGCCAAAGAAATGGATTTCCATGAAGCCCTTGTAACTTACACTCTAGCATTCCTAAATTGCCTTGAACTTCAATACTGTGGGTTTTGTACAAACACATACACACACACACACACACACACACACACACACTCACATACACACACACAAACGTATGACCAAAGCATGGAAGGCCTACCATTTGCCATGTCCTAGCATAAGAATGACTCTCCTAACTTCAACAAGTATCAGCTAATAATAACTCTATGAGTTTTATTTATAATAATAACTCTATGAGTTAAACTCATTTGAGTAAAAATCCTGGCTTTCTTTCTCTTTCTTTCTTTCTTTCTTTCTTTCTTTCTTTCTTTCTTTCTTTCTTTCTTTCTTTCTTTCTTTCTTTCTTTCTTATTTTATTTATTTACATATGAAATGTCATCCCCCTTCCTGGTTTCACCTCCACCAACCCCCTATCCTACACCCCTTCCCTGCGGCTTCTATGAGGGTGCTTCCTCATCCACCTACCCACTCCTGCCTCATCATCCTAGCATTCCCCCATGCTGGGCAATCAAGCCTTCACAGGGCCAAGGGCCTCCCCTTCCAGATAAGGTCATCCTCTACTACATATGCAGATGAATGCATACTCTTTTGTTGATGGTTTAGTCCTTAGGAGCTCTGGGGAGTCTGGTTGGTTGATATTGATGTTGGGTTGCAAACCACTTCAGCACCTTCAGTCCTTCCCCTAACTCCTCCATTGGGACCCTCATTCTCAGTTCAATGATTGGCTGCAAGCAACCGAATCTGTATTGGTCAGGCTCTGGCAGAGCTACACAGAGGACAGCTATACCAGGCTCCTGTCCACAAGCACTTCTTGGCATCAGCAATAGTCCTGACTGTATTTAAACCTTTACTCATCTGTGATCACATATAGGATCTTAGTGATTTAAAAGAATCATTTTGGTAGTCATAAGTTAAAGTATATTTTATTTAGCCAACTAATCAAGCAAGTGACTTTTAATCTGATACAGCTATACACACAGCGAACATCCCACATCCCTGAACAGTTAATGCTACCTTTTATCCTTCATCATTTTCTTTATGAGCTAAGGGATTGTTCATTCAGATTCTTCTAATCCTCATAATACCTGGGCCATTATTACAAATCCTTGCTGTTCAGATAGCATCCGATTTGGTATGATTCTCATGAGTATTAAAGAAATCTTGTTAAATGAAAATGGAGGCATCACATCTTGCTTAGAATTTCATTTGCAATTCAATAGTTTAAGTGCTACCATAAAGAGAAGACTCCCTTGAAATGCACACTAATGTGTCCCTTTTTCTATTGATGCTGTGCTTTTTGAAAACCATTTCTCATTCAATAGTTAGAACTGTGAACATTTTACTTTTGAGACATTTTTCCTTGTCATGGGAAAGACGAAGCAAACTGAATGATATAGATGGTCTGTTAGAGGTAGAAGTGTACATCCTGGGCGAATTTTTAATTGGTATAAAAAGCATGTGAGACATTTTAGTTAGGATAAAACTACTTAATAAATTACAAATGTTTGCTGGTTTAATACCCATAAATAAATTTCATTACAGGGGTATGCATAGTATTACCATTGCAGAGTGGTACAGTCGAATCAACATGAGTTATGCTTTGTAAAGGTCTCATAATAGATAGACCTTGACAAAAGACATTAAATTCTGTTTTGTTTTGTTTTTTTTTTTTCAATTTTATTTTTTATTTAGAATAGTAACTTTTTGTTTTGTTTTGTTTTTGATTGGTTTGGTTTGGTTTGGTTTGGTTTTGGTTTTTCGAGACAGGGTTTCTC
>NC_034604.1:79955382-79967554 GCF_900095145.1 Mus pahari | reverse complement strand
CCTGGCTGTCCTGGAACTCACTTTGTAGACCAGGCTGGCCTCGAACTCAGAAATCCACCTGCCTCTGCCTCCCAAGTGCTGGGATTAAAGGCATGCGCCTAGTAACCTTGGTATTCACATCAGAATGCACAGCAGGGATCCAGGAATATCTTGTTAGAATGTAACAAAGTTAAAAATCCTGCCAGAACTAAACACTAGCCACAGCTTAACCTGTGTCCAGGTGGGAGACACAATGACTGGAAACTGGCTTCACAAGGTACACCGGCCTAGCTCCAGGGTCTTCATGCCTTCCTCCAGCTTCAGCACTCCTCTTTGCTGGTGCAGGCAGTACCTATCAGCCATGGACTGAAGCATCCGTTTAGCCCGAACCTTGTTATTTTGAGAGCCATAAATGAAGACCTCGATAAGTTCTTTGGGAGATTCCAGATTCTTTGGCTCAAACATGGCCTGGCTTACCTGCTCCATGAGAGGCATTCAAGATCCCTGTGGGCCAAACAGAGATTTTAGCACCAGCGACTGGACCTGGAATTCTTGATCTAGTCTTCCCTGAAGTCTGGAGCCTTGTCAGGAATTATGATGGGAACACTCGTGACCCGTAAAGACATCCCCCCCCTCCCGCCCCGTGGATGAAAATTCCTGAAGACCTGAAAAATATTAAATTCTTCTTTCATCCAGTAAACTATTTTATTTTAAACCAAACATTGTCACCCTTGGTATTAGCCTTACAGTCCTCGTCACATTTGTTAGTTTCATAAACTAAAAGAAAGTTGTCAACCTGACCTTAATTTTCATGTTACTTGATTATCATATCATTCCCACACAAAAAATAAAAATTAAAAAAAAAAGGTTAAAAGAATGCACATTTTTAGGGACACTGTAACCAATTGTTTCAGTAAAAAAAGATAAATATAGCATATAATGTCCAAAAGTTCTGACAAAGAGATTGCAACTTCCTCCCTGTCCAGTGAAATTCTGAATGAATGAAAGTTAGAACTCTATTGTTTACTTAATAAATGATGTAGGCCATAGTACTTTATTTACCAAGTCTTTTATTTTTCTTCAAAGAGAGGCTTTTCCAGAAAACATTAACACTTTCTAATTATTCTAGTCCTGCTTTATATAGTCCAAAGAGGAGAGACAGTTCAGCAATTGAAAGCATATACCAGTCTTGGAGAAGCCCACAATTTCAGTTCCAAGCACACGTGATCAAATGTTTCACAACACCCTGTATATACATATAGGAACATGCCTCATACATAATTAAAACTAAAGTGAAATTTTTACATAAATGTTTCAAATAATCGTTAAGATCTCTACCACTTTTTTACATTCTATACAGGTACAACAAAGGGGGCAATGGAAAAATCTTCAAATATATATCATGCAAACCTGGGGAATTCTACCTATATGAAACACTATAAGATAAGATAAAATGAAGTAAGATAAAATAAGATGAGAGCTAAGATCAAGTTTCTGTTTAAAGTCGGCAATTGTGATGACTTTTAACAATCTTATAAGGCTTAATGAAAGTATCTAAAAATGATGGTGGTGATGCTTATAATTTGTTTGGATATTTTTTTTTATAAAGAGTTCTATTTATATAAAACTGTTCTGAAATGAAAATGCATGGAAAGTTCTAGGAAACTGTTGGGAAGTTACTGGGTGTTCTGGTGATGCTACTATAGCTACTCTGCCATGTAATCTTGTAATAGGGCTTATATTTTTAGGGATAAAAGTACAACTTTTTTGATAGGAAAGAAATTTTCTGGAAAACTCTAGATAAGTGTTTTTAATATAAATGTTGAGAATAGATTCTGATGTTTAGTTCTCTGCTTGAGAGCCTTGAGATGTGGCCTACGGGACTAAGATGGACACCAAGAAATAAAAGAGGGGGGAATGACTATTAATTATCTAAAGATAACAAGAGTGAAAAAATGTCCTTTTTTGAAGTGCTCTAAGATATCTCCATCATTCCTCTTTGTGAAGATTTAAATAAAATCACCTTTGTAAGCAGGTTTTCAATATATAGAATATATGTGCAGACACTTCAGAAGGATGAGTTTAGACTGAAAGAAACTAAGGGTGGTTTAATTTCAAGATGGTTAATTTTAATAATGGACCTATTCCAAAGGAGTAGAAATGAGAATCTGAAAGAGGGAACAGAATGATCCAAATGATCACACACAAATGCACATGCAAGCACATGCACACATCACACACACAAACACACACACACACACACACACACACACACACACTGAATAAGCTAAGTAAGCAAAATTGGTGTAATCTATTAGAATATAAAAAAGCAGGAGAATCAAGGCAAAAATGCAGCATTTTCCTTCGGAGTCCTGACCATCATTAGTTTTACTATGGCAGGCTTTGTATTTGTTCCAATTAGTCTCATAAAGTCTAAGGAAACAGCATTTTTCAAGTTGAACACATCCAGATTCCAACTCTCTCAGCAAGGATGTAGCTGCTAGTAAGATGTAAATTTCAGTTCTGGAAACCTAGACCATGAGCCCAGCAGGCTGAGGGAGCAGAACCTGCAGCTAGTCCTATACCTTCTGGGAAGTGGCTTCATCTCTCTGAGCTTAGTGTTAACAAAAGAATGGTTTGAATTATATTAGGCTTTTTATTAATTTGTATAATTCACACAGTGAATTGTGCCTTCAGAAACCTTCTGATATATATTCAATGAATCGCCACTGTTAGAATTCTTTCATGTGATACCCTATTCATCTTAGGCATTAGCAATTTACTGCTCTGTAAATGAATATGCAAAGTACGAGGAAATTAAGATCTATAGATTGGCTGTTTCTCCAAGGATTCTTAGTGGGTGTATTAACCAGTACCAAAAGGAATTCAAGCTCACTGTAAATAACTGGAAGGTATAACTGACAACAAAGGAAGTAACCAAATGATCTATTTATATAAAACAAAAAAATAGGCAGAAAGGAGGAAACCCATTACCATTGGATATATTTTTAACCATAAAGTACCTCAAGCTTTGTAAAAGGCATCAGTGTATTAATATACCTATTAGTTGTCCATATCTATCATATTCTTTCTAGTTTATCACTTATATTATAATTTTATAGCCTGTCTAGTAGGCTTAGCTTTTTAAAAACCTACTTTTAATAAGGGTTCTCAAGGTTTGGTCCCCCATTTCTAGCCTACCATTCAAAGTTTAAGGGAAAAGACGATAAATTGGACAAGGAGATGTGGACCTGCTTAGAAATAGTTCCTTGGGGCGATTCCAATCTCAGTTTGTCAGGATGCCAATAATGCGGTTCGGATACCAAACAGGAATCAGCAGTAGTGGCATGATCCAACTGAAACCTCCAGTCCTTTGCTGAGTTGCTACAAGTCAGCGGGATCAAGAAGGACCAGCCAGGGTGCTGGGAGAAGATCACTGCTAATGCCCCCCTCTCTCTCAAGAAGTGAAGAAATACGAAGATGAAAACGGGAGACCAACAAAGCATTGCAAAGCTACTACGCATGTGTGCTGTCCTTGAGTCTTATTTTTACTATCTGTAAACGTCACATATCCTCTCACAGGTCTTATCTTAGCAAAACACCACATGAATGCATCACATTACATATCCATTTCAACCCATATGAAAAACAGAGCTGCACATCTGCTGCAGATGTTCAGTGGGCCTCAGTATGCTTTTTGGTTGGTTATTCACTCTCTGAGAGCCCCTAGAGTCCAGGTTAGTTGACTCTGTTGGTCTTCTTGTGTAGAACAAATCCTTTATGCAGAAGGTTACCAGGTACTATGACTTACTTCAATAGGCTGGGGTTCAAAGCTACTATCTGAGTTCTTTTCTCTCTAAAGGGTACATAGAGGAGACAGAGGGTAGAGGAATTTCATAAGAGAGAATCTTTCCAAAATTTGTCTGATCATCAAGACCAGAATAAAATCTGAACAGACATATCCATTGCATGTCTTCTAATATCAGTAGATAAAATGATGCTATACATTAGTGGTCCTCATTTTTAAGCCTAAGAACTACATTTTAATCAGAAGAAATATGCCATATGCGTCTCCAAATATATTTCTCAAAGTTACTTGATGTTATTATTGAGCAATGTCAAAAATAACCAAAACTGAGGTGATTAAAAAATTTCAAGGTTTGCAATAAATTAAACTGAAGAGGAACCAAGTTTCAGGAGAAAAAGAAATATTCTGGACATCTGCTAAAATCTAAGGAAATCTGTATATAGAACAATTAAGTTCAATAATAATATATAGTTATTGATTGACTGATTCTGATGAATGTACCATGCTAAAGTTGAATGTTCAGAAGAAACATTGTATGGAAACCATGATTTAACTTATCTATATTTATGGATATAAGAAATGAGTCTGAATTTATGAGGATTTAGTTGAAGGGAATTATTTCTCTAATTTCTTTCTTGCTTTGTTTGTTTGTTTGTGTTTTGTATGATTTTGTATTATGTTAGTTTGCCCAATGTGTTTATCATGTAAAGTTATCTGATGGAATCTTCAGATTTCCTATGAAGAAATCATTTGCAAATAATAATATGGATACTTTGTTTTCTTCCTTACCTACTTGTATCCATAGTGAATCCACTTATCTTATTGATCTAGTAATAATAACACAGAAAATTGGAATACAGAACATAAATTTCCTTGTTCTGCACCTGATTTTAATGGAAATGTTTAAGTTTTTTCCCTTTAAACAAAATATTATCTATGGACTTCTTTCATACTATCTTTTTAAAAAATGAAGATATATCCATTATATCCATACAATCTTATTTATTTTTATCATGGAAATATTTTAATAGCCCTCTCTGCATCTAGATCATGTGGTTTCTTTCCTCGTGTTTATTTATGTGGTGGTTTATTAGGTTTTTTTGTTTCTTACATGTAGTAATATCCCTTCATCGATAGGATGATATCAGCTTGATCACAGAAGATAATCCTACCCATGTGTTCTTGAATCAGTTTCCAGGTATTTGACTGGAAAATTCTACAACTATATTCATAATGAGAAGGACTAAACCTAGCTAAGGAAGGAAAAGACTTGCACAGATAAAATTTTAAAAGTTAAAATGTAACCGGGATAGTGGTGGCGCACGCCTTTAATCCCAGCACTTGGGAGGCAGAGGCAGGTGGATTTCTGAGTTTGAGGTGACCCTGGTCTACAGAGTGAGTTCCAGGACAGCCAGGACTATACAGAGAAACCCTGTCTCAAAAGAAAAGAAAAGAAAAGAAAAGAAAAGAAAAGAAAACAAAACAAAACAAAACAAAACAAAACAAAACAAACAAAAAAGTTAAAATATAAATGGTTGAGAACATTTTAAAAGTTTCTAGATATTAGTCCTCAGGGAAATACAATTCAAAACTACTTGAATATTTCATCTTATCCTAGTGAGAATAGATAATTTCAAAAGTAACAAACAAAAAATGACAAAATATATTGTGTGGATGTGAGGGAAGAGAAACACTTATTCACTGTTTAGAAAGTGAACTGTAAAGCCCCTATGCAAATCTGTATGAAGATCAACAAAAAGTAGATACAGCTCTATCACATACTCCAGGTATGCCTTTGTTGGGCATAAACCAGTAATTAATAATAATAATAATAGTAGTAACCACCCCTATTTTCTTTTTTATTAGATATTTTCTTTATTTACATTTCAAATGTTATCCCCTTTCCTAGTTTCCCCTCTGAAAATCCCCTCTGCCCTTCTCTTGCTCCCCAACTCACCCACTCCAGCTTCCTGGCCCTGCCATTCCCCTATACTGGGACATAGAACTTTCATAGAACCAAGGGCCTCTCCTCCCATTGATGACTGATTAGGCCATCTTCTGCTACATATGCAGCTAGATCCACGAGTCCCACCATGTGTTTTCTTTGATTGGTAATAACCCCTATTTTCAACCACTGAGGTACTTGCCTATCTTTGTTCATTGCTGCTCTATCCACAATACCTAAGAAATATAAAAACTTAAGTGTCTATAAGCTGGTAAATTTATAACAAAAACTGTAGAGGAAGACAGCAGTGTTGTTGCTCTGACAAGAGGTAACATTTAAAGACATTCTAGGTCTATGTATTCTGACTGGTATGCAGGCATGTCCTTAGTATATGCTTCAATCCCAGATAGTGGTGTCAAATTGTGGAGCAAAGTAATGAATCAGAGAAAAAGTTGACAGAATGAGTCAGAGATAAGATAGTCCCAACTCTCACCAGATGCTGAGAGCACTGTCTCCCAACTGACTGACCAAATTGACTCAACTTCCAACTCACTCTCTCTTAAATAGCTTCTGTGTGTCTCATTTGTAATATCATACAGCTATAGATATTAGTAATTAGCACGGGGGAGAGGATTTGTAGGGAGTAGAGACCTGTAATTCCTCTAGGAGTAATAAGAGACTGTGAAATACTCAGCTCTGAATTTTACATCTATATCACACATCTTTGTCAAAGGCTCAGGGATTGCAACAGGAAGAAGGGAGATGTAATAGCCAGAGATAGCTGATGACTACAGTGTTTGCTGAACAGGGTAGAGTCATTGTACTTCTGAACTCACAGAGATTATGACAATATGCACAGTATCTGAGCAAAATTCTAACATAGAGGCTATAAGGTGGACATGAAGCACTACCAAGGTTAAGAAACTTAGCAATTGGGAGCTATTGAGAGAGAGAGAGAGAGAGAGAGAGAGNAGAGAGAGAGAGAGAGAGAGAGAGAGAGAGAGAGAGAGAGAGAGAGAGAGTTTCTTTAAGGCTATGGGACCCAGTAGGTAAATGCACTGGAAGTTGTCCCCATACCTGAGTTTGGGGCAAAATTTGGAAGTGGAGATGGATGAGAAAAGAATTAGGGTGAGGAATATGCCCAGGAGCAAATAAATTGTACAAAATACTCAGAGATTTAAAAATTAAAATAACCAATAAAAAGTCTGCAAAAATATATATCAGCAATCTATCTGAAATAAATTATTACATCTCCATATGGTACTGCTCAAATGAAATCCTTGGGCTTACACACAAGCCAATGTAAGCAGATTTATTAAGTATAGAATCTTATATATAGTTTTCAGAAGAAAATGGAATGAAGTCATCCAAAAATCATCATACCTTAGGAGGAAGTGTTCAGGATGCTAATTGTGTGGTGTTGTACAGGAGGAACACAGGATATCTCAAGTGGTTCACAGACTGAATATTCTATAACTTTACAAGGGAAAAGTTGGGTTCTTAAGATCTGAAAGGAGAGGGTGACCCTACAGAAAGACCAGCAGTCTCAACTAACCTGGACCCACAGGACTTTCGGACACTGAGCCACCAACCAGAGAGCATACACCACCTGATATGAGGCCCCCAAATATATATAGCAGAGGACTGCTGGGTCTAGACTCAGAGAAGATGCACCTAACCCTCTAGAGACTTGGGGCCCCAGGGAGTGGGGAAGGCTGGTGGGGTGGGGGTAGGGGTGGGGGTGGGATTGGGGATATGCTCTTGGAGACTTGGTGGTATAGGAGATGTGGGATATGGAACAGTTGGAGGGTAAACTGGGAGGGGGATAAACTGAACTGTAAAAAATGATTAAGGAATATTTTTTTAGTGGTAAAAAATAATCTAAAAGTCACTGCTCCCTCAGGGCCCTGGACTGAGATTATTGCCGGTTTATCCAAGCATATTCTGGGTTTTAGACAAAGAGCTACATTCTATATCAAGGACTTAGAAAAGTTTTTGTTCTGTCTGATTCTCAATACTGAGGCAGGGAAACTATGAGTTTAAAAAAGATAACTTACTAAAATTAAAAAGAAAGCACTGAATCTGTTCCATGCAGGAGAGATTCTCATCATTATTCATATGTGTCTATGGGATCTCCTGTCTCTATTGGCCATCCTCACAGATTAAACAGTTTTTATCAATCTTTAAGATAGTAAGTTGCTTCATGTAGTCTCTTCATACTTGGTTTTAATAATTCATGACTCTCCTAACAGTCTTTATAAATTCTTGAACTTTGCCTTTTTAAGTATTTTTTTATTTTGAATATAAATATAGTTAAGAAGGAATATAAATATTTTATAAGAATCCCAAAGGCTACGATTTTTATTATGTCTTTATCATCTATGTACATATTTATATTATCCATCACATATGGATCATCAATGTAGATAATATGTAAGTCTGTCATGAGTTTTATCTTAATTTTCAAGTTTCCAAAATAAGCATACAAGGTAATGAGATCAACTTTGGCAATTTTATATGGACTTTGTCTTGTTGATCTTTATGCCAGGACCTCTACATTGCTTTCTATCCCTTGTACATATCTTTCTTTTGCTAGTGACCTTGCCTGATTTTATGACATCCCTTAATCAATTTCTTTTCATTGTATGTTTGTATAGATTTTATTTCTTAGTTTTTAGATACTTATAGACATTCTAATTAAGTATTACTAATTCTAAATACATCAAGGTCAGAGATTATAACCTAAAACTACTTTTTAAAAATTTATTGAATGATCTTTTTCATCAATTTACTGACAGCCAAGTGCAGGATTATTTTTCAGTTTCATGATCATATGGCCAATATACATTCACTATTTTTAAATGTGTGATTATTTATTGTATTTCTATACTATATATGGTGTATATGGGGGATTATGTAAAAGAAATAAAAGATATATAGAGAATGTAAAATATAATATGCTAAAATTCAGTCATAGTATCAGGACACTGGAAATAGCAATTTCTGTGAAATGTGATTATGAGGTTAGTAACTGAAACAAGGTTAACAGGACCATGCTGAGACAGGGGTTACAGAGTGACCTCTCTGTGAAGACAGGAACATTACGTGGAGGTCACAGAGTGACTGGCTGTTTCCTCTTAGCATCGCTTTTCTTCAATCACAAATGCTTGTCAAGCTCTTTCAGGCCTATTTTTTGTTTTAGTTTTAGTTATAGCCTTTGCTTTGAGACAGACTCTCTGACTTGGTAGTGTAGAGAGAGCTTAACCACATAGTAACCCCATACTTCCACCTCTTATTCTGGGACTGTAAGTGTATCCCATCATGCCCATCCCTCACTCCCTTACTTTAGTTGTGTATCTATTGAATCTCTCTTACTATAAGAATTTCTCTTTTTTTATTAGATATTTTCTTTATTTACATTTCAAATGCTATCACGAAAGTTCCTTATACCTCCCCTGCCCTGCTCCCCTACCCACCCACTCCCATTTCTTGGCCCTGGCGTCCCCCTGTACTGGGGCATATAAAGTTTACAAGACCTAAGGGCCTCTCTTCCCAATGAGAATTTCTCATTACTCACTGGTTAATATTTTCTCATATTAAAATATTTCCTATAATTTATGTTTTAGATAACTTTCATTGACAATTTTTTAGTAAAATACTCTTTATTATCTTAAAGTTCCGAAATTTTATACAAAATAAATCTGGAAATGATTAAGAAAGGAACTTTAGGGTGTGTATCACCTCGTCCCAAGAAATAAAGCAGGAAGAAGAAATCATGTTTAAGTTGCTATTATTGAACAATATCTTAGGAAACCATGGCTGACTTTAAATTCATTATGCAGCCAAGGGTTATTCTGAATTCCTGACCTTCCTGACTCCACCTCCCATGTTCAGTGTTGAAAGGATATACAGCACGAATCTTTGTTTTTGTTACCATTTCTTACAATGATAGAAAATGAATCATGAGGCTTCTATGGACTTCTTTTCTTTTCTTTTTAATTTCTGAGTATCTTTATTATTTTTTAAACAGCGTTAATCACACTGACTTTGACATTTTATCTTGTTATATTTTTATTTCTCATTTATTACTAAATAAATGCTTATGTATTATTTATATTTTGTTGTGGGTTTGTTTTTTGTTTTTTGTTTTTTTTTTGTCTTTGGTTGTTGTATTTTGTTTTCTTTGTTTGTTTGTTTTTGCTGTGCCTTAAAAAAATAGGTTATTGCTTTCCACGATGCTTTCGCTAAGGCTTGCAAATAAACAGAACTCACCATTTAGTAAATGTACAGGAAAGGCCAAGCTGAAGTCATAAAATTATATAGTAAATATTATAAGCAAAAAGATGGATAATTTACTGGAGAAAATGTTAGAAATTGTTTTATATATATATATGTATATACTGATGTAAGTGGCTCAAAGATCTGTTTATAGCAGAACTGTAACATTTATCTGTTTAAAGACATAAAAGGCCAGAACTGAGGTAAATATCTTTATTTTCTTAACAATATTCAAAATATCTATTTACAAGCCTGATTCTACAACTAGCTCTTTAGAAATCTTTCTCTGTCGTGCTACCAAATGAGTTCCTCCAAACCCAAGCCTGCTCCTTAGTTCTTTTTCCCAGAATGTGGTTTCACCTGTATTCTGCCAGCTACTTCTTTTTTTATATATAATTTTTATTAGATATTTTCTTTCTTTACATTTTAAATGCTATCCTGAAAGTTTCCTATACACTCACCCGCCCCTACTCCCCTACCTAACCACTCCCACTTCTTGGCCCTGGCATTCCCCTGTGCTAGGGAATATATAGTTTGCAAGACCAAGGGGTCTCTCTTCCCAATGATGGCCAAATAGGCCATCTTCTGCTACATATGCAGCTAGAGACACGAGCTCAGGGGGTACTGGTTAGTTCATATTGTTGTTTCACCTATAGGGTTGCAGACCCCTTCAGCTCTTTGGGTACTTTCTCTGGCTCCTCCATTGGGAACTCTGTGCTCCATCCAATAGTTGATTGTGAGCATCCGCTTCTGTGTTTGCCAGGCCCTGGCATAGCCTCACAAGAGACCTCTATATCAGGATCCCTTCAGCAACATCTTGCTGGCATGTGCAATAGTGTCTGGGTTTGGTGGCTGATAATGGGATGGATCCCCTGGTGGGGTAGTTTCTGGATAGTCTATCCTTTCGTCTTAGCTCCAAACTTTGTCTCTGTAACTCCTTTAATAAGCATTTTGTACCCAATTCTAAGGAGGAATGAAGTATCCACACGTTGGTCTTCCTTCTTCTTTTTTTTTTTTTGTGTGTTTTGAAAATTGTATCTTGGGTATTCTAAGTTTCTGGACTAATATCCACTTATCAGTGAGTGCATATCTCGTGACTTCTTTTGTGATTGGGTTATCTCACTAAGAATGATATCCTCCAGATACATCCATTTGCCCAAGAATTTCATAAATTCATTGTTTTTAATAGCTGAGTAGTACTCCATAGTGTAAATGTACCACATTTTCTGTATCCATTCCTCTATTGAGGGACATCTTGAAGAGGATCTCAGAAGATGGAAAGATCTCCCATGCTCATAGATTGGCAGGATTAACATACTCAAAATGGCCATCCTGCCGAAAGCAATCTACAGATTCAATGAATTCCCCAGCAAAATTCCAACTCAATTCTTCACTGAGTTAGAAAGGGCAATTTGCAAATTCATCTGGAATAATAAAAAACTTAGCTATGCCAGTGCCTGGCAAACACCGAAGTGGATGTTCACAGCCAGCTATTGGATGGAACACAGGGTCCCCAATGGAGGACCTAGAGAAAGTACCCAAGGATCTGAAGGGGGCTGCAACCCTGTAGGTAGAACTACAATATGAACTAACCAGTACCCCTTAGCTTGTGTCTCTAGCTGCATATGTAGCAGAAGATGTCCTAATTGGCTATCACTGGGAAGAGAGGACCCTTGGTCTTGCAAACTTTATATGACCCAGCACAAGGGAAGGCCTGGGCCAAGTAGTAGGAGTGGGTGGGTAGGGGTGCAGGGGTGGAGGTGGGGTATAGGGAACTTTTGGGATAGTATTTGTAATGTAAATTAAGAAAATAATAATAATAAAAAAGAACTTAAAAAAAAAAAAACCTAGGATAGCAAAAACCCTTCTCAACAATAAAAGAAACTGGTGGAATCACCATGCCTGACCTTAAGCTGTACTACAGAGCAATTGTGATAAAAACTGCATGGTACTGGCACAGTGACAGACAAGTAGATCACTTGATCTTTGACAAGGGAGCTAAAACCATGCAGTGGAAAAATGACAGCATTTTCAACAAATGGTGCTGGCACAACTGGAAATTATCATGTAGAAGAAAGAGAATTGATCCATTCTTATGTCCTTGTAATAAGGTCAAGTCTAAGTGGATCAAGGAACTCCACATAAAACCAGAGACACTGAAA
>NC_034604.1:79945472-79955184 GCF_900095145.1 Mus pahari | reverse complement strand
AGCAATACCTTTCCTGGGCATATACCCAGAAGATGTTTCAACTGGTAATAAGGACACATGCTCCACTATGCTCATAGCAGCCTTATTTATAATAGCTAGAAGCTGGAAAGAACCCAGATGTCTGCCAGCTGCCTCTGTGTTGTTCCCGCAAGGCCAAAGAGAAAAATCCCCTTCTCTTGCTGAGAGTTCCTTCATTAAGGCTCTTCCAAGCCAAAAGAGAGCTCTCAGAAGTTCAGTTGCTGTAAAAGAAGTCTAGCTCTTCCAGTACAACCTCAGCAGAGTGAAAGGTGTCCCCTTCATGGTGGTGGGGATGGTGTGGTGTGTCCAAGCCAAGTCAGGAGGGAACAAGCAATTTCTCCATTACCATGGGGCAGCTCAAGGCCACTCAGCTGACTTTGCTTCTGGTACTAGAGCAAAGACCAGAAGACTTCTCCCATGCAACTTTACCTTTAAACTGACAGGAACTTTCCCTTCTTATCATTCTTACCTATGGAGGATTTTAGAGGCAAATCCAAAGGCATTTCTACAGGACACACCTAGCAGCATCTGAGATCTATTTGAACTTATATATTTTGCTAACAATTATGCTTTCTATGTTCAATGCCAAGTATCCTGTAAGCAGAAACAAAGGGGAGGGATTGGGATAGGGGATTTATGAAGGGAAGAACTAGAAAGGGGAAAACATTTGAAATGTAAATAAAGAAAAATATCAAATAAAAAAGAAAAAGAAAAAGAAAGCAACCTTCACTCCTCCAACCATGGGTCCCAAGAATTGATCTCAAGTCATACTAACAGGGCTTGGTATCTGCTGGGCCATCTTGCTGGCCTGAAAGTAAATGGTCTTAATTTTCTTATTTGGGTTTGACTTCATAGATATAACCACACTCTAATTTTAGTGGCTTAAATATAAAATATATTGATTTTCTCAATTGTATTTGTTCACATTCCTACATAATATGTAGCATAAAGGGAAAAAGAAACGGCAAGTATATATTTTTTTGTGCAACTGCAATTTCTATTTACATTTTTTCATAAAATTTATTGATAATCATCTGTCCCTACATATTATTTAAAAAATAAATAAACTAAGCAGAAGCCCCTTAGTAACACTTCAAATATGTAAATATATAGTGATTCATATATATTAAAAAGCACTGCTGTGATATGAATATGAATATCCTCCATAGATTCCTGTTTAAGTGCTTGGTTCACAGCTTGAGGCTTTGCTCAGGAAGGCTGTGGAAACTTTAGGAATGCCTTAATAGAAATAGTGTATCAGTGAGGATAGGACTGGAAATTGTATAGGACGGCAATAGTACCTGTCTGACTTCAAGCCTCTGACTACAAAGAAATTTAACAAGTCCCTTATATTGCCAGGGTTCTTCTGAGCCATGACAAATTATATATTTTCTAAACCTGGAATGCAAAATAAACTCTTCTATTTCTTTTTTTTTAATTGTATGTGTTTTAATTTTAGGGATTACATCATTCTTCCCTACCCTTTCTTTTGCCAACCCCACAAATGCAGACTCTACTTGCTCTCTCTCAAATTCATGGCTACGTTTTATTTTAATTGTCTATATGTATATATAGATACAACCAGTACATCTCACACAATGTTACCTGTATGTTTTCAGGGCTTTACAATTGGGTACTGGAAAAACAAACAGAATGTTCTTCCCCTAGGAAGATTATTTTTCCATTCTTATAAGGTATTTGGCCACAGCAAGCAGAAAGGCAACAATATGGGGACTTTCTCTGAAGAAATTTAGAGATTTTAATTTGCCTCACTCGTGATAGTGTAGAGCCAAGAAATTGGATACAAACCCACATACTTATTGTTATTGATTTTATTATTACTGTAAGGAGAATCTACTGGCAAAAAAATACATTTAAAACGCTCCTCTCTTGTAAAATGAATAATTTTTTTATAAAAATTAAGAGATAATCAAACCAAAGTATAAAAACTGAACATGAAATTTTCTGATTAATATTGGAATCAATCTTTGTTTTTTTAATTGTAAGGTTATATTGTGAATGTATTTCCCTTTCTTTTAGCTTTCCCTGAAAAGGTTAAACTGATGGAAGTAGACTTATAACGTAGACTTATGACATTATAATCTAATATAATTACCTATAGCAATAATCAAGAGTGAGCCTCTTAGATGCCACAGCCATACTTCTCCCTCATGCTGGCCTGCAGATATTAGATGCAATTACTTGAGTGTACCCCTTAGGCCACAAATACCAAGTACGCACATGAATACTTAAAAGATATATGTTTCTCACAGAGTAGCCATCCAGTAATTATGTGTTTCATCAAATATAAACTCAGCACTTCTGAACATCTTCCTGGGACACTAGCATGTCATAATATTGCAGGAAGAGGGAAACTAGTCTCCCCTCCTAGAGAGGAACGTTGCTAAAGGAATATCAGTCATTTCTTAGAGAGTAAGCTGTGCATTTAGATAGGACCAGCCAATGTCCCAACTGGAAAAGGAATGATTTTGTCAGTAAAGGAAGAAAAATAGGAGAACAAGGAGTTGGTGGGGGGATGGGGAGGGATAGGAGATGGGAAGAGGAGGAGGAGAAGCTGTTTAGTTGTTTTGTTGTTGACTGGTAAGTTGGTTAAGAACTGGGAGCAATAAAACAGTTTCATGTCACTTGCCAAAAAGTTTATCTGTGAAATAAAGGCTATTTTAACATAGATCAAAATACTGAAAGAAGTTTGTAGCAAATGAAAACAGGCTAGTTGAGCTAAAAGAAAAAAAATCAGAGAGCTTTGCACTTTGGTTAAGGTTGCTGTAAATGAGAAGTAAGTAACCTCTTGGACTTATGCCGTGCTTTTGTAAGACACAAAATATAGGACACAAAGTGATTAAATATTAATGCTCTTAGCTGATGTTTCTAGGAGAATATTTAATTATAAAAGAAGTGTTATTGTGCAGCGCAGTTGGGGACAGGCTCAGGGAGACAAAAATATTTGGCAGGAAGTAGGACGCTGATCATTTTTACACAGTGCTGAGTGTAACTTAACAGAACAAGGAAAATGCTTTATGAAATAATTTTAAGAACATTATTTTGAGTAATGAAAGAATGATCATTAAAATCGAGCATTCATTTCTGTTATGCAATAGCAACAGTGGCACTAGCACCAATTATAACCCTGACTTTGTAAGTCCTAAACTTGAAGGACAGAGAGAAGATGCTGCAATGGGAACAGAGTACCTCTTGTTTGTTTCTCAGTGGTATATTGTTAATTGTTGCTGACAACCCTCCATGGGAGTGCAGATCAGTCCTGGGAGCATCCAAGAGGAAACTTCCTTCTCTGATACATAGCTGACATTTGGTACCATACCATCAATGACTTCTTTAATAATCAACACAGAATTTTGGCCACCGAAACGAGATGATTCCTCTAGATACTGTGCATGGGAGGGTAGAGTTGCATATAGGGTCAGGTCTCAAAACCAAATTCATGTTCTCACTTCTCATGCTATTCCTGGAACCTACTAGATGATCTCCAAACTGACCTTTTGTAAGAATTTTAGATAGACTACACAGTGTGTAAAGCTAATCTAAACATACAAAGAACCCACAGATATAGAAAACCCCACAAACTAGGAAGAAAGGGGTATATAAAAGGATTATTTACTAATATATGCCATCAACATATTTGAATGAGTTATTTTAAAGTTTTTATCATTTTATTTTATGTGTAGGCATTCTTCATCTGAATGTGTTCTATCTGTGAACCATGAGAGTACAGTGCTCTCAGAGACCAGAATGGGACCTTAGATTCATGGACCTGTAGTCAAAGATGGTAATAAGGCAAAATGTACATGCTGGAAAAGACTCATAGTCTTCTGCTAGACCAGTTACTGCTATTAAATGTTGGGCCATTTCTCTAGCACCGAGTGGTATTCTTTAGATATAGTGACATTAAAATTTTTCTTACTCATGATTTATGTTAAATGAAAGAATTCAGACATAGAACACATATGTGCTTACTCATTTTTTTTTATAGCATAAAACTTTCCATCAATCACATAGAAAAAAAAGTGGAATGGTAATCAATAGAGACTGCATGGCTGAAGAAAGAATGATAGACTGAAAGTAGCACAGACTGGTGTGTGTTGGGTTTGGGGAGTCTTTGTTTTGCACCAACATACAGGATTATTGCCCTGGATTTAATATAAAGCACACCCCACCACAGCCACATGTGTTTGAAGATCTACTTGGTATGTATTAGCTCTGTGCTTTGTAAGGTTGTGGAATCCTTAAGAAATGGAGCATTGCTCAAATGATCACCTAATATAGACCTTGAAATTTGAGAGCCTGGTCCCATTTATTGTTCAGTTTCCATTGCCATGCCTCCCAGTCATGATGCATTACATCTCTTTTTTTGTGTGCTGTAAAGCAAAGTAAACCTTTTTTCTCCTAAGCTGACCATTTTGGATTATTCAGTCACATCAGAAAAGTAACAATACAAAGACTCTTGTTTAAAGTAACTAATGACATATATTCAGAAGACAGAAGACAGAAGTATAAAAAACAATGATTGGAGAAAGGGAGTGGTTACCACAGTAAATTTACATAAATATGGAAAATATAGTTCAATGTAAAGTGAAATAGTAAAAGCAAATAAATTAGCAGAAAGATGTAGCGTCAGATTGGAGCAATACTCCGACTTTCACAGAGCTTTCTGCCTCAGACATGTTCTTGCACTGTAAGACAAACAGACATCATAGGATGAGGAAAGAAAACATTATTTGTAAGTCATAATGTTTGAATGGAATCCTCTTCAAAGAAAGATGTAGGCTCTGGATTTGATCAAAAGGTGTATCCTATGATTCACTGGTAAAAATGTGTTCTAAATAACACCTGTGCATTACTCATTTAACAGGTCAGCCCACTGAGATAGTAAACAAAGTTCTCTCTCCTGCAATCAATAACAATGAAAAGAAAAAGATTTCATCAAAAACGACAAGTGAATGTTATAATACAGACTTGACAACATATTTATTTATCAGTCAATTTCTCAGAATCAAATTCTATTAAATATTGGGGGTGGAGTGGTGATGATTTAAATTCCCAAACTTGGCTAAAAGATTCATGAGAAAAAATAAAATCCTAAAATCAGTGTGCTAAAATGCTCATAGGTTAAAAACCATAAATTAATTCAGACAGTTCACTACCCCAGGAAAGACTGATAATATGATTGGAAAAGCAAGAGAATAATAACTGCAAAATGTAGTTTATTGCTGATTTATACTTAAGGACAATTATTTGATAAAGTGTTCTAGCTTATTAAAAGGGTTTCCACATTCTTGGTATTTAGGTTGTTAAAGACCTTAAATTTGTGGTATTTTATATGTTATAATATTTCATGGTGTTTATTTGGGCACTCTGTAAAATCACATAAAACAAAAATAAGATGATTTCCTACAGGTAAGATAACCAACAATATAGATATTTGGAAAACTGACATTTACTTTAAAAGAAAGAGAAAGGAAGAAGGATTCTTGTCCTGCCTCAAATACTTTCCCTATTTTAGGACTTATACTTCCAGAACAAAAAGCAATTCTTACTTTCGAGAAATATTTTATGCCCTTGCCAAAAATTCTAGAGGATATGTCAAACTTTTCACTTTTTATAAATCTCACAAAAATATTTCTGACAAGTTTTATAGTTTTCTTTTCTTTGCTGCTAAAACTTGACTTATTTTCAAATTACCTAATATGTTCTCCTATTATACTGCTCAGTTTAGTATGTGAAAATAACATACTATAAATTTAAAATATTAAAAAATGCACTGCATATATCATGTGGTTAATTAAATAATTTATATTAACATATCTAATAACATATATTATCATCAAATATATTTTAAGTGTAAGGAACTCTGAAAGCTGAAATCCATAAAAGAAAAAACTAAATTTTGACATACAATATAAAAAAAAATCTCACCCTCCAAAATTACTTAATACATTTAATTATTTGATTATATGCCAAAACATATTTTTCTGACATTAAAAACACTTCATATGAAGTGAAATAATTGTATGT
Organism: Mus pahari; assembly: GCF_900095145.1. Classification (NCBI taxonomy): domain Eukaryota; kingdom Metazoa; phylum Chordata; class Mammalia; order Rodentia; family Muridae; genus Mus; species Mus pahari. The sequence goes on along the minus strand of NC_034604.1, from coordinate 79,949,115 downwards.
AAATAAGTATTTTTAAAGGGTAGTGAATATAACATGTACAAAGACCTGTGTTTGATCTCTATCATCATATATACTGGGAATGATGGTACACATCTATATTTCTAATTTTTGTGAATTAGTTAGGTGATAGCATGTCTGGTTATATGGCAAGTCTTTGACCAGTGTGTGAAATATGATTCTGCACCACTAAACTTGTGAATATGTACTATTAAAATAAAATATCGTCAAGTAATAGTACCATAATAATATTTATCAATTATTATCACCAAATAGATAATCAGGTAAACAAACCCTTACTCCTATTACTTTCGATGAGTATTTGTACTGTCATAGTAATAATTTAAATTTCTTAGATCTTAAATTTGGTTGTTCGTTCCAACTGTTACTTACATAAGTAATGTTTCTTTACCATGTCTAGAGGCTAGCGATACACTATTATTTTATTTTTTAATTTAATGTATGTGTGTGTGTGTGTGTGTGTGTGAGAGAGAGAGAGAGAGAGANGAGAGAGAGAGAGAGAGAGAGAGAGAGAGAGAGAGAGAGAGAGAGAATGAGAGAGAGAAACACATGCCACAGTGCATGTGCAAGCCAGAGGAAAGGATCAGTTATTTTACTCTTTATTTTTATTTTTTTTGAATTCTTTCTCCTTTTTTATTGGATATTTTCTTTATTTACATTTCAAATGTTTTCCCCTTTCCAGGTCTCCCCTTCAGAAATCTCCTATGCCACACCTTCTCCTCCTGCCTCTATAAGGGTGCTCTCCCACTCACCCATACACTCCCATCTTCCTGCCCTGGCATTCTCCTATACTGGTACATCGAACTGGATGGAGAGGAGGGGACTGAATGAATGTGGGGTGGGGATTGGAACAGTTTTTTAACAAGTGAGTCCTGAGGATGAATTTCAAGTCTCGAGACATGGCAACATGCACTTTCATTGACTGAGCCATCTCACTAATTACACATGATGTACTTCTGTTTACCATCACTTTTGCTCATTTCAATTCTCTGAGCAAGATACTTTCTGATCATTTTTATTGACAGCTTTAACTCTCTTCCTGTGGAAACTACAAGTATTCTTTAGAATGATTTCATAATTATATAATAAAACATCACCAGGTTTCCTGGCATTTTGTGCTGATTGATCTGTTGTGCCTCATACAGCACTCAGAATGTCACAAAGAAATTATGTTCAAGTGTTCCTTCCAAATTTGTTCCCTTTTGGAGTCAACATTCTGTAAGTAAATGATCCTCACTGCTCTGCTGTTCCTTACTTTATCAAACTGCTACTTAGACAAACTTGACCAACAATCACCAAGGTCTTGAGTGTGTTGAGCATATCCTTCTTATTTTTATAGGATTCTAGTTGTTATCTTTTGGGAGCTAAGATGAAAGGATGGACTATCCAGAGATTACCCCACCCGGGGATCCATCCCATCATCAGCCACCAAACCCAGACACTATTGCAAATGCCAGAATGATTCTGCTGAAGAGAACCTGATATAGCAGTCTCTTGTGACCTTGTGAGGCTATGCCAGTGCCTGACAAACACATAAGTGGATGCTCACAGTCAGCTATTGGATGGAACACACAGCCCCCAGTGGAGGAGCTAGAGAAAGTACCCAAGGAGCTGAAGAGGTCTGCAACCCTATAGGTAGAACAACAATATGAACTAACCAGTACCCCCAGAGCTTGTGTCTCTAGCTGCATATGTAGCAGAAGATGGCTTATTCAGCCATCCTTGGGAAGAGAGGCTCCTTAGTCTTGCAAACTTTATATGCCCCATAGAGGGGAACGCCAGGGCCAAGAAGTGGGAGTGGGTGGGTAAGGGAGTAGGGTCAGGGGAGGGTATAGGGGCCATTCGGGATAGCATTTGAAATGTAAATGAAGAAAATATCTAATAAAACAATTAAAGGGAAAAAATAAATCAGTTTTTGTTTTATAAATTTTGAAATGTTATTGCTATATGCAAAATACTTCTACAGGTGAATTTATTGTTTTAGCACAGTACCTTGTCAGTGTTTTCCACAGTATTTTCTATTTTCCTGTTTTTGTAATAACAATGTGTTCTTCCTCACTTTTCCGTTGCTGCTTGTTTATATTTTCTTTCATTTAACTGGTGTCTGTATTTAAGGCAATTCTTAGTAAGCCACACATACATGATTTTCACATTATCATCTGAAATAATATATTATGTTTTTGTTTTTTTTTTCTTTTTCATACTACAGCCATTCTGCAAAGAGCATGCCAATATCCCTTGAAAATAAGTGTGTGATTCCCATCAGATCAGGCAATTGTTTAAAACTCATCCTGAAAGTTGAAAGTTTCTGGTCCCATACATCATTTATTTTTCATGTTATTAATTATTGTAATAAATCAGCAAAAACAATAAAAAAACACAATACAAATGCTATAAGATTTGCAGACCAACCCTTGGGCCAAGTAATGGCTATGCAGGACCAAGTAGCAATGTCGAGCAGGACTCTTTTTTCTGACTCTAATAGGTGAGCACATTACCCTCTTGCATGCTGTCTTCTATATTTTTGGCTGATAGAGTGGGTGGAGTTATAAAATTATAAAATTCAGATACAACTATGTACACTGTCCCTAAAGTCAGGTCTTCTTAGCTTTTGTTTACCCTAGCCAGCTAGATGGGCTGCACACAACTTTTGTTCATGCTGAGAGTTTTTCTAACAAAAGAGAATAATTCAGAATCATCTTATACTTATTCTATTTCAGCCTTTTGTTGGCTATTTTTCTAAGAAATATTAGCCAAGGATTTTTAATCTTATGAAACAAAAAATAAATTATCTAAATATACTTGTACATAATTTTTGTGATTTCACAAGACACCCACTACTGTATCTGAAAATGGCTGGCTCATATTTTTATCAGTGTCTGTTCATAAAGTGTAACACTGACTTGTTTAATATGCATCTGCGAGTCATTGCAAAAAATATGCACTGTTTTATTTTAGACTTGTAATGATTTTGACAAGTTAATTTTTTAAAGAAAAATGGCAAGTCACAAAAATCATGAAGAGGACAATATGCAAATCTGTAAAAACTTCAAATGTCAGCTACTCTCAGATTTATTTTCATGATTTTGTGCATTAATGTCTATCACGCTCTATGAAATAAACACTTACATTCACTGGCACATGTTCTGTAGTAATCACAGCAGGTGAACTTATCATTCATTTTATTAGCAATTGTATAATAAATCAGGTTACAAACTACAACTCAGATTGTTAGGACAATTAAAACTTCTCAGAAAAAAGATGTTTCAAATTAAAGAAAATCAAATGGCTTCATCTAATAATCTTAATCAGTAGACACGTTCTTTTTCTGGAGAGACTTTAATTTCTTGTTTAAATGGAAGAATAATTATATAGCTTAATGAAATATGTTCTGCTGTCTTTAATAATTTCCTATATTATAAAGTTATCAAATCATAATAATTATCCTGCCATTTCCCTCAAGTATTTATCATTTCTTTTTGGCAAAAATATTTAAATTCTTTTAAACAACAATAATCACTGAGAGATCTATCCTCTCCAGACCCTCAACTATTCAAGCCTCTGAAGACAATGATTATATCATATATATATATATATATATATATATATATATATATATATATAT
>NC_034604.1:79930351-79945362 GCF_900095145.1 Mus pahari | reverse complement strand
ATTGCTGGAATGAAACAACATATTGGAGAGAAAGAGGTTATGTAGCTCACACTTTCACATTGTTCAGGTTAGTTGACTGTTGGTCTTTCTGTGGAGTTCCTACCCCTTTGGGGCCTGCAATCCTTCCTTCTATTCTTCCATAAGTGTCTTAAAGCTCCACAGCTTCAAGCTTGGCTGTGGGTGTCTGTATCTCTCTGAGTCAACTGCTGGATGGAGCCTCTCAGAAGACGACAAGTTCTTGTTAGTATGTCTCATGAGTCTGATGGAGGTGGAGTAAAGGCAGCAGGAAATTGGAGGTCTCCTCCAGCATAGCAGACTTCTTGGGGTCTCCTTTTTCATCTTATTTTCAATTTTTAATGTTTTAATGTTAATTCATTATCTACTAATTTTCCCAGGTCATCAAATTTTTTGGTCCTTTTCCTTCATCAAATGCTCAATCTCACCAGGAATTCTGATCAATTTTTTATACCTTTCATTGATCTTTATCATTACACTACCAAATTCTCAAATTTAAAATATAAGGATCATCAGTGGAATCATTGCCTTCCTGAGAGTTTCTGCCTTGAATCTAGTTGAAGTCTTTTGTTTCTCTGTGACTTCACCATGTTCTCCTGGAAAAGCGACTGGCCCTTTAAATATAGCTTTCTGTATATTACATATTGTTTCCCTCACTGAAATTGAGGAGAAATTAGAAAATCATCTCTCAATTACAACTAAATAACATTTGAAACAGGATTAGTGACTTTCTATGGGTTTTTATTCCCTGACATTAAAGTGATCATGCAATGCTGGGTAATTGTTTAATAAATCTAGACTTTCTAAATATCTCTCTTGTCTTAGTGAAACTCAGCAATAGTTTCTTTGGTTCCATTAAGAATCTAAAGAAATATAAAGAGAACTGTAACTACTGAGACCTGTTTCTGAGCCCATATACCTCATTTTGTCCAAGTATAATTTTCTTTTATCCAGCTTAGGTCCATACTCCTATTATGCCTCAATGACCCCTCTGCTTGTTCAGGAACCAGAGCTTCTATTTCTCTATTATCAATCTACATCTCTTTGAAGTATCATATAATCATTAAATGTTTCAATTATTTATTTTATCAAATAATTAATTTTTACTGGTTTTCTCCCTCTCAGCTATCAACCCCTTTCTCTAATTACCGTTATAAAGAACAGTATGTTATGTTTTCTTATACCCAGGCAACTTATGATTTTATCATCAACATTTTCCCCCAAAGTTGCTGTCAAATACATGGAAAAACTTTCCATCGATCCAATATACACATCTGTGGGAAAGGTGGACCATCCTACTCATTTCTGTACCTGCTCTGGAACACATAACCATGAAACCCTACTGAGATGATCATGCCAGCCAGCCAAGTAAGGTAATACCTAGAGTCCTTCACCATGCAAATAAAGCATCACTAACATCTCAAACTGAGTCAATAGGAAACACCTTACTTCTAAATCCCACCCTGCTTCTCAGTGTTTATATAGTCCGTGTCTACATGGGATAACGCACACAAGACATTTCACTGAAGATTATCAGAGAGTATGCCTTTTTACTGAGCTATAATACTTGGGGAAGGGTTCATTCTACTGAAGTATTCAATGCTGGACTATGAATCCATTCAGCTGGCTAGGCTCTGATACTGCCATTGATGCTTTTGCTGTTGCAGTAGCTGAGAGAGAGAGAGAACTGGAGATCAGCTACCTGCCACGTGTAGGCTGCCCAAACATCCTCGCTTCTCTTCTGAGAGATGTAACACTCATGGCATTTCTTGTTTATCAATTTAGTTGATTTATAACCAAAAAAGTCTGTTGTCAGAATTGATTAGACTGTTAATCTGTGATATTACAAAGAAACAAAACAACAAGAAGTCATCCTTGTAATACTTAGGTATCTCTATCAGAATTTTATGACAAATCTTTAATTGAAAACAAAAGTTAAATGGTTCTCTAAGAGTATAGTGCATATTACATATGTTAAGTACTGTAATATTTATTTAAAAATTAATAGAATTATTTTTATTTTATATGTATATTTTGATCACACACATGTCTTTGTGCTGTACTGTGAAGTACCTATGGGATATCATAACTGAGCACTGGACACCTAACCTAACGCCGGAGTTTCAGGCAGCTTTGAGCCACCATATGAATACCAGCAATTGAACCCTGGTTCTCTGCGAGAGCAATAAGTGCTCTTAACTTCAGGCCATCTTTCCATCTACTCACAATTGTCTTCCGTGCCTTGCCTTCTAAGCTCACCCATAAGGGTGATTGCGTTATTTCTTATTGTTTACAAACTTCCCACCGTATAATATTTGGTGAACATTAATTGCGTATAGGCCTAGATAAAATAGGAATGTTTAGACTCCTTTAACTTTATCATAGGCACTAAATTGTCCTGCAAAATCTCGATCTACTGATAACAAAGTTAGCCTCATCTACCCATGAGTATATTCAGAAAGAGAGCCATGCTTGCCCTTTGGTCATCTTTATAATCATCAGTTTCACACTATTAATTCCCATTGAATCGGGTATCTGTCCTGAATTTTCCCTATATTCAACATAAAGATGAATTTATGAACATCATTTCAGTTGGAGAATATTCAAATATATAATTTTCATTATGAGAATGATAAAAATTATTACCCTTGCTGGGCAATAAGAACAAGTCAAAATCATGTGAAATGAATAAACTCAACCACTTGGGAAACTCTAAGATTGTTTAAGTATCATAAACAAAAAAGGGGTTTAAAAAAATCACACAATCAATTCGATGCTATTCTGGAAGAAATATTTTTCTCATGACTGGTCAAACCTGAAGACAACAACGCACTCTCAGCCGTCACTGCCCAGTTTACTAGTAAAAAGAACTCAAGTATCTTTACTTTGTGGAGCTGAGATATATATCTAATTCTGCCCATTACAGTTTGGCTTGATATAAATTTGCTAGACAGATGCACAGCAACAACCATAAATAAGAAATATAATGGATTAATTCTACTTTGTCCTATGGGTGCTTAAGCAACTGATGAAGTCTGAAAAACACATTCAGCTCTCAAATCTCTAGATTCCTATGTATAATGCATATTTAATTGCAAATAAAGTAGTTTAACAGTATACTGGCAGCATTGACAGGCCTAGCCACAACTATTTATATAAGAACAGTATTACACTGTTGTGTATAACCCTTTACAAATGTTCTGTTATGTTTAGATTTGTTGCAGAAGTCATTATTTTATTGTATATCTATTAAAGTTTCATACACAATTTTCTCCTTTTAGAATCCACTAAAATGACTCATTTAATATTTATCTATGTTTGCAGTATTTATCTAATAATAAATTTTTGTCCCTTCATTGTCTTATGATATTATATAAACCGGATCACCAAATATTTCTTGTCTTTGACATTTCACTTATGTGTAAGAATACCTGAAAATAAATTTCTAGGAGAAACATTTCGGTGTTACAAAAATACATGCAGCTTTTTAGGGGTATTTAACTGTTTCCATCTACAGCTGAAACACCTATTAACCACATCAATTACCAGTATGACAATGTATTTGCAAATTTGCAATAAATGGTACCCACTTGTTGATAGCAACCAACAGCTGTATAAATGGGTATTGTGGTCATTCAACAGAAGGGAAATCATGCCTGGTTAGGTTCCTGGAGTTAGTGACATGTGATGGTTTGTATATTCTCAGCCTAGGGAATGGCACTATTAGAAGGTGGGGCCCTGTTGGAATAAGGTTGTCACTGTGGGTGTGGCTTTAAGACCCTCATCCTAGCTGCCTGGAAGACAGTCTTATTCTAGAAGCCTTCAGATGAAGATGTAGAACTCTCAGCTCCTCCTGCACCACACCTGCCTGAATGCTGCCATGTTCCAGCCTTGATGATAATAGACTGAACCTCTAACCTGTAAACCAGCCTCAATTAAATGTTGTTCTTTATAAGAGTCGCCTTGGTCATGGTGAATTGTCACAGCAGTAAAATCCTAATGAAGACATGTCTTTAGGGAAAAAACTCTATGAATAATTCCTCACTACATCTAAAGCCGCATACAAGTGTAACTCCCAGCCATCATGAAAGAAGCTTTTAGCAAATGGAGATAATCACCTAAAACTACACTGGACACAATGCAGAGATCAATAGATGGTGACACCTAAGCCAAAATGAATGCATCTACATCACAATTCTCCATCTATAGATCAGTGAATATCACAGATAAGAGCGTTGAAAGATTGTAAAAGCCAGAACACCAGGATACCTGCTGTGAAACAGTATTTTATAGAAATGGCTACATAAACAAGACCAAAACAATGGCAATTTCAATGTACACATGTTCCCGTGGAAGAGAGAAAATTTTGTGGGGTTTATCCCCAAACAGAAAATTATAGGTTACTATTGATTTCAAGGAGGAGAATTAGTCTGTTTTATGGATGAACTACCTTATTATCTTGTCAATACAGAGCACTGAACCTAGAAACCATATGTGCACAATCATATAAACTGAACAACATACATTATTTATACGTATTTTACATACATACAAGGTGTGTAACAATAGTAATCAAAGAAAAAGAGGCAATCAACTCTAGGGGAGCATGGAAAAGTTTGAGGGAAGGTAATTGAAGCAGCTGGAAGCAAAGAAGGGAGGGGCAAACTGATTTAATTCTATTGCCATTTAAAACATACCTGGCCTCAGTGGGAGAGGGTGCATCTAATCTTATAGAGACTTGTTGCCCCAGGGAAGGGGGATGCTGGGAGGGGGGCAGTGAGGTGAGGATTGGGGAAGCACCCTTTCAGAGGAAAAGGGGAGGGGGTGAGGAACTCTGAGAAGATGGACAGGGAATGGGGGTAATATTTGGAATGTAATTAAATACAATAATTTAATAAAAAATAAGATAATATATAAAAGCCAAAAAATATTTAAAAAGAAAACAGTGCATTTCAAAAGTGGCATGTGTTACCAAACTTTTTCAATAACACTTTTATCATTAAACTTGTTAATATAGACGGATAAAAACAGAGATGGTAGTTAGCAATTAGAAACTAGTAGAAGTCAATTCTACAAGTTGATTATTAATTTAATATTGCAAAATCTTATGTATACCTTTTATGGCCATGGAACTGAAAAATTATAACATATATAACTTTTAAAGTTAACATATGTGTTGGTAAATTTCTTAAATACCCAATAATTTATTTAAGAAACATATTTTCTCAGCCTAACTCTTGGTTTTCCTCAGACACCCTCTGCAGGCTTTGAGCTAAAACAAGGACAACACTTAGTGTCTCTTTCCTTCATAATTTCCACCTGACTCTGTGTGCTGTCCGAGGTCCTGAAATTTAACATGAGGCCTGATCTTTTTCTAGATCCAGCTCTTTACCATGAAAACCATAATTTAGATTCAAATACTTAATCTTATTTGTGGGTGGGGGAGTTGACTTTGACTACTTTCCACTGAATTGTTTAAGGAATTAAAGGGATATTGATGCTGCGTACACTGCCTTTTGCACTTCTTGATTCGACTAACAACTGGGAGTCATTCTGTAAGGTCCTTTCCATGTGATGTGAAGCTGGTGAAGAATCTGCTGAGTTCAGGCCAAGTTCATTAGAAAAGCATGGATAAAGGGGTAGAATAGACTCTGCACACAGATGTTACACAAGATTCAGTCTATATCACAAAAAAAAAAAAAAACCTGACAATTCTTTTACCCTGACCTGGAAACAGTCCCCGAAGCAACACCAACTGCAGCAAAACAAAACAAAGCAAAACAAAAAATAGTAGTAATCTACTCATGACTGAAAGTTGGACATAAATTCCTTGGGAGCTTAGTATACGGCAGTCACTTGGTGAAACATGCAAGAAAGACAGAAGAAAAAAATTATGCCAGACCCAAGAATCTTAAAGCAGTAAATAGCAACAATCAAAGTTCACACATATTTTCAGCCTACGTGTAACTGAAGAAGTTTTAATAGTAAATAAAGAAACAACCTTAGGTCATACACTGTCCCAAGTATTTCAAATATCAACATAGAAGACCAAATATATATATTTTTCAGCTGTCCAGAAAATGTGGTATATGAAGAAGATATGTGAGTAAATGTTCAACAGAAATAAAGAAGATTGTTGTGATATTGACAGCAGTAGTTCCTGCAATAAATTTATCATCAACAATGTAATATTTGCCACAAAGTTTCCCTCTTATATCACTGCCGGCTTACAATTTTATAAATATTAGTTTAGTTAATTTCAAAGTAAAACAAAAGTATAGTAAATATATGTTGTTGCTTGAATATAAGTCTATATGTTATTTATATTTATTTAAACATGACATTTATTATATGTAGTAAATAAATACACATTAAATGTGTGATTTAATTTAGTGTGTTAATTTCATTGTTTGCTTATACTTATGGAAAGCTAATTTTCTTACATTTTTTAAAATTTTATTTCATGTAATATAAAATACGTTTTAGTTATATAACCAACAAAACTGTTGTAGATGAATATCAAATATTCAACAAATATCTGAGATTATAATTCCTACTCTAAATATGTATCTACATTTTATTGAATGAATATTTAATGATAAATTATAAATATATAATGTTTTAACTATTAATTATAGTAAATATATTCACTGATTTCAAATAAGTAGTATTGCCAAATGTAGTATTTTTTCCCTCTCAAAAATATATTAGAAGGTGAGTGCCAGTGAGTATTGGTGACATCCCTCTACAGATAAAGTGACTTGCTATGACACTTTATGACATGAAGAACTGAGATCATATCCCAAGCAAATACAAAAGTCAGGCATGTGTCAGTTTCACTTATATACATAGGGCTAGGAGTTAGAGACAGGATCATCCTAGAGATTAGCAGTCCTCCAGTCCAGTTGAAATTGTGTGCTCAGACTTGGTAGTAGACCCCACAATTGTTGGGTCCTCCCTCTAAACAGTGCTGTGCCTCTTGCAGGCATGCTGGGGGTTGCTCCCCAGATCAGCCAGAGTAAAGCAGAACGGCTGGAACACAGCGTCCTCGGACCGCCCACTGTCAACGCCCACTTGTCGCCCGGACCAACCACCAATGTCGTCATGCCTACTCAATTGGACCCGCCTTCTGGACACAGCTCCGCCGAGGACCGGACCGCGCCATTCCATCATTCCGCCATTGAAACATTGGGACATGGACTATTAAGCCATGCACTCAGCAGAGACAATGGGACATGGGGCACGTGGGAGAGGGTTGGGTTCTCCCGTGTGTAATCAATAAATCGTAATAATCTTTCTTGCAGATCATCTTATTTCAGGAAGATTAGCTCTGCAGTACGAACCCACCCCAAGGTGTGTTCTGCGCACGCAGACAGGCGTCGGTCTGCATGCAGGCAGAAACACTACACACAATAAAAAATTAAAATACATAAATGGTTGAGGAAAGATCTAAAAATCAACTTCTGCATTTCACATGCCAGCATGGCCCAGCAAGCATGAGTATGCATGCATATAGCAGACACAAATATATGAGACAAGAGGAGAATATTAATAGCTCAAAATGAAAATAATGGAAAACAAAATATTTATAGAATAATTTTTAATTGATTCTAAAATTAGCTGAGCATACTTTAGAGACACAATCTGTTTTTATTGTAAAATAAGTAGCATAAAATCCCCATGAGACACTGCCAGGGTAAGATGGAGTAATAGCTCATGTATGGGCTGGATAGAGATGTAGCAGTTAAAAAATTTTGGCTGTTTTCATACAAGGATAAAGTTGGCCTCCCACATCTCACATCAATATTTGGTGCCTATAGCTCCAGCTCCAAGGTACTAGAGACCCTCTTCTGACCTCTGCAGGTGCCCACGTGAGGTGGCATAAATTCACACACACACACATACACACACACACACACACACACACACACACACACACACACACACACACACACACAAAGACACATTCACAAAAGTACACTTGAAAATTACATCTATGATTACATGGCTATTTCTTGTTTTGTCTATTTCCATAGTTAAAATACACTTCCATGTTCCCAGCAATAACTTCAGAAGTAAAAGTTCAATTTTTTTAAAGTTGAATGTCAAGTAGCTCGTGTATAAATTACGTTTAAAAATCTGTTTTTGAACTAACACATTGAGAATCTTTATTTTCACATGTTTTCTTGGGACATTAAAGCATATAAAATGTATCTCTATGAAGCCTCTGTTAGTTTATGCATTATTGTGGACTTACCCTAAAGTGTTTCAGTAACACTCAAAAAGCCTTAATTCTCACTCATTTACAAGCCACCCACATTAATTACACATTTAGAAGAGCTATGTATGCTTCATCACTCTTGTCTCTCTACTTTGCATCTTTGAATTACATTCTCACCCTTCATTAAGTATAAGCACACAAATCTCTAAGACATTGTAAAATTATAGAAGTATGAGAGAAGATATATATTCTTTTTAATCATAAGAAAAAATACAATAGCATTCTTCACTTTTGTACATTTTTAGCTAATAACAGATATAATTATGTATATACCTCATGACATTAAAAGAAAGAGGGATATAGTCAAAAATTTTCTACTTTTTATTGTAGCCTGTATTTTGACTAGTTCAATAACAAATAAATTAGATATTTCTTTGTTGATATGATCACAATACCCAGGAAGGGCAACTTAAGGAAGGGTAGGTTTATTTGGCTCATAGTTTCATAAGTTGTAATTCACCATGACTGAGACTGCTCATGTCCTGTCACTTGCTTTCACATCGTTGCTCACCAAGAAGCAGCAAGCACAAGGCTGAATCCTGTGAGGATATCCTTTGAAAGAAAGATCTGACCCCTAATGACAGTCTGTGAACAGCAAGGATCCCTTTTTTAATTTTTTTAATTTTATTTATTTACATTTCAAATGTTATCCTCTTTCCTAATTTTCCCTCTGCAACCTCCCTATACAATTCCCTTTTACCCTGCTTCTATGAGGGTGCTCTGCCTCCCACCTACCCACTACCATAGCATTCCTCTATATTAGGGCATCAAGTCTTCACAGGACCAAGGGCTTCCCCTCCATTATGTCAGATAAGGCCTCTTCAGTCCTTCCCCTAACTTCTCCATTGCAGTCCCTGTACTCACTCTGATGGTTGGCTGCTTGCCTCTGCAACTGTATTGGTCAGGATTTGGCAGAGCCTCTCAGGAGACAGCTGTATCAGGCTCCTGTCAGCAAGTACTTCTTGGCATCCACAATAGTGTCTGGGTTTGGTGTCTGCATGTAGGATGGATTCCCAGGTGGGGCAGTCTCTGGTTGGCCTTTCCTTCTGTTCCACTGTTTGTCCCTGTTTTTCCTTTAGACAGGAGCAATTCTAGGCTAAAAATTTGGAGATGGGTAGATGGCGGCATCCCTCAACAATATCCCTCTGAATATGGTCTCTACCCCCCTTTGTAGGGAGTAGGCTCTCCCTCCCCTTGGTGAGGTATTTCAGCTAATGTCCCAGGAAGCCCTTGCTTTCCTGGCATCCAGGATATTCTGGTTGCTACCTCTAGTTCCCCATCCCCTATTGCTATACACCTCTGTTCAATTTCCTGGCCCTCTATATATCTCCTCCATCTCCTCCCATATGTGATTCTTCCCCCTTTTCCCTTCCCCTCTTCTCTTCTTTCCAAGTCCCTCTCGTCCTCTACTTCTCCTGATTATGTGAGCCCCCTTCTAAGTATAACTGAAACATTCACCCTTTGGTCTTCCTTCTTCTTGAGCTTGCTGTGGTCCATGAAACAGGCAAGGTTCCCTCCCTTTCTACAGGTTTTCACCACCATCAAATGTTTACCATAAGCTGGATACCAACTACTCAAAACATAAAACTCAGGAACATTTCAGATTCTAAACACAACTGCTATTCTAAGCCATTAAAAATACCAGTGTTAACAAAACACATTCTTATGAAGCCCCCCCCCCAAAAATATGTAGCTGATATGTAATTTAGGATGATATTAAAAATAGTTGTTGCTCCTTCTCCTGTTTACATGCAAATTAAAAAATAAATTCAGGGTATTTTCCCCCATAAGTAAAACCTGTCCAATAGTTAGCACTCAACATTTATTGAGAATGCTAAGCCAGGCATATTAGCACATGTCTTTAATCCTATCATTAGGATGCAGAGGTAAGCAGACTTCTGTGAGTTGGAGGCCAGCATAGTCTACATAGTAATTCAAGGACAGCCAGGAAGGAGTGTTTAGATTCTACATAATACAGAGGCCTTACCTGAAAACAAAACAAAACAAAACAAAACCACCAAAGTAAAAAAATGCACACCCTTACTTTCACCTAGGTACTGAAGCTCAAAACCAGAATAAACACACTAGTGGCCCAGGTACTTTACACATTGAACCCTCTTCTCAGACCTACTCCATATGTGCAGTAGTTATACTCTCATTCTAATTATTAAAAATCAATTAATAACTTGAAATTAAATCCCAGTTTTAACTCTCCATTAAGATTGACCTAAATTCCTCTGTAAAATTCTACTTCAACTCTTTACATAACAATTATAAAGTTACAACAGAAAACATATTTGAGAATCAGTTTAAATCATTTCTTTCATACATAACACAGAACTTATGTTTAGAAAGGAAGATATTGAGAATATAACAAGATATAAACAAAACAGACATTTATAGCACCTTTAAGTGTTTTAAATTAAACATGTTAATTGCATAGAGTAGAAAAATCACCAGAGAATACATATGATCAAGAAAAGATAGTGAACACCAATGTACAGTTTCTTGAAAGGAATAGCAATAATATTCTATAGTGTAAGATGGTCATTATAGTGAAACTACCATAATTTTTTAGGGAGTGAAAGAGAATTTTTAATTTTCTAAGAAAATAATATGAAATGTTTGTTTCTTTTTTCATAATATCTATTTTAATAACAGTGTACACATATTAACCTAAACTTCACTGTCACAGAAAGATTTCCCATAAAACTCCGAAAATATTCAGGTTGTGGTGAAGAGGAACAGTAACAAACCTTTTGAAAACGTCAGCGCAGTGGATGGAATGGCTGAAGAATTTCAGCATAAGTTTCCTTCTCTTTTTCAGGAAAATCTTCTGGATCTAATTTTATATAACCAAACATGTTATGGTCCTTCACAGCATACAAATAATCTTGACGTTTTAAACAAAAATATCCAGCAAATAAAAAGGAAGTAACGAACAGAAGCTGGTGATGCAAACCTGCTTTTATCACAGGTCTCATCCGCAGCTTGTTGTCCATCAGGCCTGCGCAGAAGCCGAGGAGCCAAGTAGACAAGCCTTGGGCCATTCAGCTTGGGCAGGGGCAGGCTCCATCCCTCATCCGGCAGGAATTTTAAGGGCTCATGGCCCGGCCCTCGGATCATCCTGTTGATGCGGGTTCCACGTGAGGTTTGACCTCCAATTATAAGAAAAACAACGATTACAAACGCTGTGACCGAGCTTCTGTCCTCCTCTGCCATCCATGCTGAAGCTTAAGTTTCCAGTGATCCAGATCTAAATATGCAATATATTCATTTACTGAATTATAATAATCTAGGCCTTATGTATATAATATTAGTAGAGGTCAATTAGATGAAGTACATGAACAAAAATATCAGAATTGATACATCTACAGCTTTTTTAATGTTTTTTAAATTATTTATTTATTTATTTATTCATTTTTTTTATACTCCAGAATTTATTCCTCACACCCCTGGTCCACCTCCTACTGTTCCACATCACATACCTCTTTACCATTCCCATATCTCCACTAGGGTGTCCCCATCATCCAACACCCACCCAACCAGACCTCTAAACTCCCTGGGGCCTCCATTCTCTTGAAGGTTAGGTGCATCTTCTCTGACTGAACACAGACCTGGTAGTCCTATTATGTACATGTGTTGTGGGCCTCAGATCAGCTGGTGTATGTTAGCTGATTGGTGGTCCAGTGTTTGAGAAATCTTGGGGGTCCAGGTTAATTGAGACTGCTGGTCCTCCTATATGGTCGCCCTCCTCCTCAACTTCTTCCAGCCTTTCCCTAATTCAGCCACAAGGGTCAGCAGCTTCTGTTCATTGATTGAGTGCAAATATCTGCATCTGACTCTTTCAGCTGCATGTTGGGTCTTTCAGAGGGCAGTCATGATAGGTACCTTTTTGTGAGCGCTCCATAGCCTCAGTAATAGTGTCAGGCCTTAGGGCCTCCCCTTGAGCTGCATCTCACTTTTGGCCTGTCACTGGATCTCCATTTCCTCAGGCTCTTCGCAATTTTTTCCCTGCATTTCTTTCAGACAGTAACAATTATGGGTCAGAGTTTTGACTGTGGGATGGCAGCCCCCTCCCTCACTTGATGCCCTTTCTTCCTGATGAAGGTGGGCTCTACAAGTTCCCTCTCCCTGCTGTTGGGCATTTCATCTAAGGTTTAGCAAGAATGATTGTGTTAGATAATCACAGCTTGATGAAAACCACTTTAGAATATTTTCTGTAACCTTTTAGATTAGTTTTGGCTTACACATTCAACTGTGCAGAGACCTGTGGGCTTAACTTTGGATGAGCTATGGATCATTTAAGGCTCTGTTCTTTTGAAAGCCAAACTCGGAGAAAGCACTTTAAAAAATTATTAAAGAAATTGTGTTTCTTGGGTCCTGATACTCTGCTCTTCAGTTCATACTTCCTACAACATAGCAAAGCAAGAAACTGCAATGATTGTTCTCACTATATTTTATAAAACATGGCAATGTACTACAATCTACTCTTTATAGGTGCCTGGGTTTGTATTTCTTAAAGGTTAAAGGAATAAATGGGTATTAGACTGATCATTCTATTTTAAATTTGATTACAACATTTTGGTTCTATTTTCTTTTCTCAGAAAAAAAAAAAAGGTCTGTTTGATATACAGAGTCATACAGATTTGACTTTGTTATAAAATTCAATATAGTCTATTTGCATCATAGATTGTTTAGCCTGTAAAATTAAATAGGTCTTTGGAATAAATATTTGAACTTTTCAGGATGGTAATTTTTTTTTTATAAGACTGGGTATTATTTGCCCATGAAGTTACATTGAGCTTTTTGTGGCACAAAGTAAATAGTATACATAGCAATATATTTTTATTATTAAATTTTACTACATTAAAGAAATAGCTAGGAGTCAGGGAGATAGTAGGATGCCAAAGAACAATTACTACTCTAACAGAGGATCCAGGTTCAATTCTTAGTAACAGGATATTGGCTAATATTACCCAAAATTTCATGTCCAGAAGCTTTCTCTATGACTAATTTCTGACTATTGTGGTCATTAGGCCCAAATATGATACCCTTACATTCATAATGCAAACATTCATTGGAATAAAATAAACACATATTTTATTTATTTTTCATTGGTTATTTTATTTACATTTCAAATGTTTCCCTTCCTAGTCTCCCCTCCATAACTCCCTGTCCCATCCTCCTCCCCCTTGCCTCTATGAGGGTGCTCACCCACCCACCCACATACTCCTGCCTCACTGCCCTAGCTTCCCCCTATCCTTGTTGATCAAGCCTCCACAGGACCCAGGGCCTCCCCTCCCATTGATGCCAGATAAGGTGAAATAACTTCAAATTGCTTATTAAATCTAAAAGGCAAAACCATTATTCTATTCAACAAAGAAGATAGATAGATAAATAGATAAGTAGATATAGATATTTATCATTCTTTTAATATATAAATGATATATTAGTAAAATTTCTATTAATGAAAGAATAACCAAATTTAATGGGTTTATCACTTATTAAATTTCCTCCCTTATCATGTTGCCCTGAAATTAACATGGAGGTCTAATTTAATTATGATACTGGTTTTATTATAAATTTAGACAACATATGTGAATCACAGCTATATAAAATATCTAATTCTATAATATTTACAAGTTAATAAGTTATAATATAGAACTAAATAAATGCCAGTCTGAAAATTAGGAAATTCCTTTTTCTTTTTTGATCTGGTTAAAAATACATATTAAGGGAACACAGGAACAGTGGAGCAGCTGGGACAGGATCCTTCCGCTCCACCATCTACATCATGGAGCTGAAGCTTTTCCACAGCCCTCTGTGCACAGGTCATACCAGGAGAGAGCTGTTCTCCCAGGAGTGACTTCAATCCCAGGCTCGGAGGTGAGATTGCCACTTTCTCTCCAAGACCTGTCTAAAGAGGGGCAGCTAGAAGCGCACAAAGCACAGGAACAGTGGAATGGCTGGGATAGGATCCTTCCAGTTGACATCTGTACCCACAGCTTGGGCTGTTCCAGAGACCTCTACAAAAGTTCTGCCAGGAGAGAGCTGCCCCCCCCCCCAAGAGTGCTGATACAGGCTTACAGACCTACAGGAGGGACAAGCTCCAGTCAGAGACAGCAAGACCATCTAACACCAGAGATAGCCAGATGGTAATAGGCAAACACAAGAATCTTATCAGCAGAAACCAAGGCTACTTGGTATCATCAGAACCCAGTCTTCCCACCGCAGCAAGTCCTGCATACACCAACACACTGGAAAAGCAAGATATTGACTTAAAATCACATCTCATGATGCTGATAGAGGATTTAAGAAGGACTTAAATAACTCCTTTAAAGAAATACAGGAGAACACAGGTAAACAGGTAGAAGCCCTTAAAGAGGAAACACAAAAATCCCTTAAAGAATTAGAGGAAAACACAACCAAACAGTGAATGAATTAAACAAAACCATCAAGGATCTAAAAGTGGAAGTAGAAACAATAAAAAAATCACAAAGGGAGACAACTCTGAAGATAGAAAATTTAGGAAAGAGATCAGGAGACATAGATGTGAGTATCACCAACAGAATACAAGATATAGAAGAGAGAATCCCAGGCACAGAAGATACCATGGAAAACATTGACACAACAATCAAAAATTTCAAAATACACAAAGATCCTAACCCAAAACATCCAGGAAATCCAGGACACAATGGGAATATCAAACCTA
>NC_034604.1:79927768-79930278 GCF_900095145.1 Mus pahari | reverse complement strand
ATAATCAAAACACCAAATACACAAAACAAAGAAAGAATATTAAAAGCAGTAAGGGAAAAAGGCTAAGTAACATATAGAGGCAGAACTATTAGAATTACACAAGACTTCTCAGCAGAGACTATGAAAGCCAGAAGATCCTGGGAAGATGTCATACAGACCCTAAGAGAGCACAAATGCTGCCCAGGATACTATTCCAAGCAAAAATCTCAATTAACATATATAGAGAAACCAAGATACTCCATGACAAAAATAAATGTATATAATACTATTCCACAAATACAGCCCTTTAAAGGATAATAAATGGAAAACTCCAACAAAAGGAGGGAACTATACCTTAGAAAAATCCAGAAAATAATACTTAAACAAACAAAAAGGAAGATAGCTTCAGAAACATAATTCCACCTCAAACAACAAAAATAACAGGAAACAACAGTCATTTTTCCTTAATATCTTTTAATATCAGTGGACTCAATTCCCCAATAAAAAGACATAGACTAACAGACTGACTACACAAACAGGAGCCAACATTTTGATGCATATATGAAACCCCCATCAGTGAAAAAGACAGACACTACCACAGAGTAAAAGGCTGGAAAACAATTCTCCAAGCAAATGGTCCCAAGAAACAAGCTGGAGTAGCTATTCTAATATTGAATAAAATCAACTTTCAACTTAAAGTTATCAAAAAAGATAAGGAAGGACACTTCATATTCATCAAAGGAAAAATCTAAAAGATGAACTCTCAGTTCTGAACATCTATGCTACCTATGCAAGATCACCCACATTCTTTTTTTATTTTTTATTAGATATTGTCTTTATTTACATTTCAAATGTTATCCCCTTTCCTAGTTTCTTCTCCAAAAATCCCCTATACCCTCCCCCTCCTCCTGTTCCCCAATGAACCCACTCCTGCTTCCTGGCCCTGGCATTCCTCTATACTGGGGCATAGAACCTTCACAAGACTGAGGGCCTCTCCTCCCATTGATGACTGACAAGGCCCTCCTCTGCTACATATGAAGACAGAGACAGGAGTCCCACCATGTGTTTTCTTTGATTAGCGGTTTAGTCCCAGGGAGCTCTGCGGGTACAGGTTAGTTCATATTGTTGTTCCTCCTATAGGGCTTCAAATCCCTTCAGCTCCTTGGGTACTCTCTCCAGCTCCTTCATTGGGAACCATGTGCTCTGTTCAATAGATGACTGTGAGCATCCACTTCTGTATTTATCAGGCACCGGCAGAGCCTCTCAGAAGACAGCTATATCAGGCTCCTGTCAGCAAAATCTTGTTGGCATCTGCAATAGTGTCTGGGTTTGGTGGATGTTTATGGGATGGATCCCCAGGTGGATCAGTCCCTGGATGATCATTCCTTCAGTTTCTGCTCCGAATGTTGTCTCTGTAACTCCTTCCATGGGTATTTTGTTCCCCCTTCTAAGAAGGATCGAAGTATCCACATTTCGATCTTCCTTCTTCTAGAGTTTCATGAAAAATGTGGTACATTTACACAATGGAGTACTACACAGCTACTGAAAACACTGAATTTATGAAATTCTGAGACAAATGGATGGATCTGGAAGATATCATCTTGAGTGAGGTAACCCAATCACAAAAGAACACATATGATGTGCATTCAGTGATAAGTAGATATTAGCCCAGAAGCTGAGAATACCCAAGATAAAATTTGCAAAACCCACACTTTCAAAAGAAATTTTACTACAACTCAAAGCACACATTGTACCTCATACAATAATAGTGGAATACTTCAACACCTCATTATCAGCAATGGACAGATCATGGAAACAGAAACTAAACAGATACAAAGTGAAACTTACAGAAGTTATGAACCAAATGGATTTGACAGATATCTATAGAACATTTTATCCTAAAACAAAAGGATATACCTTCTTCTCAGAACCTCATGATAGCTTCTCCAAAATCGACCATATAATAGGTCACAAAACAGGCATCAACAAATAGAAGAAGATTGAAATAATCCCATGCATCCTATCAGATCACCACAGACTTAGGCTGGTCTTCAATAACAACATAAAAAATAGAAAGCCCACATATACCTGAAATCTAAATAACACTCTATTCAATGATAACTTGGTCAAGGGAGAAATAAAGAAAGAAATTAAAGACTTTTTAGAATTTAATGAAAATGAAAGCACATCATACCAAAACCTATGGGACACAATGAAAGCAATGGTAAGAGTAAAACTCACAGCTCTAAGTGCCTCCAAAAATAAACTGGAGAGAGCTTACACTAGCAGTTTGAGAACACACCTGAAACCTCTGGAACAAAAAGAAGCAAATACATCCAAGAGGAGTATACTGCAGGAAATAATCAAATTCAGGGCTGAATTCAATCAAATAGAAACAAATGGAAGTATACAAAAAATCCACAACAGTGGGAATAGAGGCTCCTTGGTCTCCCAAACTCCATATGACCTAGCACAAGGCAAGGCCTGGGCCAAGTAGTGGGAGTGGGTGGGTAGGGGAACAGAGGTGGGGG
>NC_034604.1:79907540-79927188 GCF_900095145.1 Mus pahari | reverse complement strand
ACCAGGTGCCAAAATTAAAACAGGATCAACTGAACCATCTAAACAGTCCCATAACCACTAAAGAAATAAAAGTATTCATTAATAGTCTCCCAAACAAACAAATAAAAAAAAAAGAAGCAAAAATATCCCAGGATCAGATGGGTTTAGTGGAGAATTCTCTCAGACCTTCAGAGAAGACTTAATATCAATACTCTTCAAACTATTCCACAAAATAAAAACAGAAGAAACACTATCAAATTCGTTCTATGAAGCCACAATTATGCTTATACCTAAACCACACATAGACCAAACAAAGAAAGAGAACTTGAGACCAATCTCCCTTATGAACATTGATGAAAAAATATGCAATAAAATTCTTCCCAACCAAACCTAAGAACACATCAAAATGATCATTCACCATGATCAAGTAGACTTCATCCCAGGGATGCAGGGATGGTTCAAAATGTGGAAATCCATCAACATAATCCTCTACATAAACAAACTCAAAGGAAAAAAAAAAAACATGATTATCTCATTATATGCTGAAAAAGTATTTGAAAAATTCCAGCAACCCTTCATGTCAAACGTCTTCAAAAATCAGGAATGCAAGGCCCTTACCTAAGTATAGTAAAAGCAATATACAGCAAACCAGTAGCCAACATCAAACTAAATGGAGAGAAACTTGAAGATACCCCATTAAAATCAGGGACAAGACAACACTGCCCACTCTCTCACTACCTATTCAATATAGTACTCCAAATTCTAGACAGAGCAATTAGACAATAAAAGTAGGTCAAAGGGATATATATTGGAAAGGAAGAAGTCAAACTATCACTATTTGCAGATGATATGATAGTATACTTAAGTGATCCTGAAAATTCCATCAGAGAACTCCTAAACCTGATAAACAACTTCGGCAAAGAAGCTGGATATAAAATTAACTCAAACAAATCAGTGGCCTTCCTCTACTCAAAGAATAAACAGGCTAAGAACAAAATTAGGGAAACAACATCTTCACAATAGTGACAAATAAGATAAAACACATTGGTATGATTCTAGGCAAGTGGAAGATCAGTATGACAAGAATTTCAAGTCTGTTAAGAAAGAATCCTTGGAAGCCAGAAGCCTGTGATGGTGAAGAGGAAACGGACCCTACCCACCAAGAGCTCCTGAGCTCCATACCCTAGAAGCAATAAAGAGTCCACTGACTCGTTGAACGTCACCCCCCAAAGAAAAAAATTGAAAATCTCAAAAGATGGAAAGATCTCCCTTGCTCATGGATTGGCAAGATTAATATAGTAAAAATAGCCATCTTGCTGAAAGCAATCTACAGATTCAATCCAATCCCTATCAGAAATCCAACTCAATTCTTCATAGAGTTAGAAAGAGCAATTTTCAAATTCATCTGCAATAACAAAAATCCTCGGAGAGTGAAAACCATTCTCAACAATAAAAGAACTTCTGGTGCAATCACAATCCTTGATGTCAATGTACTACAGAGCAATTGTGCTAAAAAACTATGTGGTATTGCTACAGTGACAGGCAGGTAGATCAATGGAATAGAATTGAAGAACCAGAAATGAATCCACAAACCTATGGTCACTTGATATTTGACAAAGGAGCCAAAACAATCCAGTGGAAAAAAGACAGCATTTTCAAAAAAATGGTGCTGGTTCAACTGGCAGTTAGCATGTAGAAGAATGCAAATTGAACCATTCTTTTCTTCTGGTAAAAAGCTCAAGTCCAAGTGGATCAAGAACCACCACATGAAACCAGATGAACTGAAACTAATAGAAAAGAGCCTTGAACATATAGATACAGGGAAGATTTCCTGAACAGAATGCCAATAGCTTATATTCTAAGATCAAGAATTGACAAGTGAAGCCTCATAAAATTGCAAAGCTTTTGTAAAGCAAATGACACAGTCACTAGGACAAAATGGCAACCACCAGATTAGGAAAAGATCTTTACCAATACTACATCCTATAGATGGCTAATATCCAATATTTACAAAGAACTCAAGAAGTTAGGTTCCAGAGAACCATATAACCTAATTAAAAATGGGGTACAGAGCTAAACTAAGAATGCTCATGGAAGAATACTAAATGGATGAGAAGCACCTAAAGAAATGTTTAACATCCTTGGTCATCAGGGAAATGGAAATCAAAACAACCCTGAGATTCCACCTCACAACAATCAGAATTGCTAAGATCAAAAACTTGGGTGATTCCATTGCTGGTGGGATTGCAAGCTGGTGCAACCACTTTGGAAATCAAAATTGGACATCGTGTTACCTGAGTACCCAGCAATACCACTCCTCAGCATATACCCAGAAGATGCTCCAACATGTAATAAGAACACATGCNCCACTATGTTCATAGCAGCCTTATTTATAATAGCCAGAAGCTGGAAAGAATCCAGATGTTCCTCAACAGAGGAATGGATACAGAAAATGTGATTCATTTATACAATGGTGTACTAATCAGTCATTACAAACAATGAATTCATGAAATTTTTCAGCAAGTGGATAGAACTAGAAAATATCATCCTGAGTGAGGTGACCCACTCACAAAAGAACACACATGATATGCACTCACTGGTAAGTGCATATTAGCACAGAAGCTTGGAATACTCGAGATAAAATTCACAGACCACATGAAGCTCAAAAAGAAGGAAGACCAAAGTGTAGATACTTTGGTCCCTTTTAGAAGGGGAAACAAAATACCCATGGAAGGATTTACAGAGACACATTGTGGAGCGGAGACTGAAGGAAAGGCCATCCAGAGACTGCCCCAGCTGGGGATCCATCCTATATACAGTAATCGAACCCAGACACTTTTGTGAATGTCAAAAAGTGCTTGCTGACAGAAGCCTGATATAGCTGTCTACTGAGAGACCCTACCACTGCATGACGAATACAGAGGTGGATGCTCTCACCCAGCCATTGGACTGAGCACAGGGTCTCCAATGGAGGAGCTAGAGGAAGGACCCAAGGATCTGAAGGGGTTTGAAGTCCCATAGGAGGAGCAACAACATGAATCAATCAGTAACCCCAGAGATCCCAGGAACTAAGCCACCAACCAAAGATTATACATATAGAGACTCATGGCTCCAGGTGCATATGTAGCAGAGGATGGCCTTGTTGGTCATCAATGGAAGGAGAGGCTCTTGGTCCTGTGAAGGCTTTATGTCCCAGTATAGGGGAATGCCATTGTTAGGAAGTGGGAGTGGGTGGTTTTGTGAGCAGGGATATGGGAGAGGGGATAGGGGGCTTTCAGAGGGAAAACCAGGAAAGGGGATAACATTTGAAATGTAAATAAAGAAAAGAGAAAAGATCTAATAAAAAATAAATAGATAAATATATATTAAATGCTCTATATAATCTTATATTAAATATTGATTTATTGACTATTCATTAAATATAGTTGATGATGATCTTAATATTTTACCCTATTTTTATGTTAATTTCTGATATAAATTTCCCATTGATTTGATTCATTCTTCTTTGATTAATGATCCCTTATTGAGCACACTTTTATTTTTAATGTCAGCACAAGCCAGTGCCTGACCTTCCCTAGAAGTGGTAGATACCACTTAACAATACCTTTGGATGCAGTGTCTTTGATGGATCCTTCTTTTCATTTAAAATTTATTTGTCTCCTTGGCCACTTCCTGGAGACTTTCTTCAACTGAAAACTCCAAAATGTCACCTGTAATTGATTATTAAACATTCTTGGGGTCATTTAATAGTAATAAGTGTGCATCTTAAGGATATATAATCCTTACTTTCTAATGCATGAGTTTTTAATGGATAAAGACAAATGATATCACATTTCATTATAGATGCTTAGAAATCAACATCTCTCTTATTCATGACTAATAGACATTTATAAACATGAAAATGATAAGCTAAATAACTATGCTAATGAGAAAGTTGGATTAATATTCCTACAAGGAATGATTTAGCCAAAATTATTTTAGTCATAGATCTTAAAAAATTGTCATTCTTAATGTGTCTTTGTATACATTAAAACATTCCTTTTACTTCTAACATTGGGCTTGTGGAATGCAAATGCTTCATTTGAGAAACAAAATTTCAGAGAGAATACAAAATAACAAAAAACAAAACAAAACAAAACAAAACAAAAAACAACCCTATCTGGACAATAGTAAACCGGTTATGTGAGCAGTCAGAACATCACAGAACATCAGTATCCTTTTGATCATTTTAGAACCATAAAACAGATTGCTCTCTGTTGTGCACATGCATACATGTGTGTGTATTTGTGTGTGTGTGTGTGTGTGTGTGCATGTTTGTGCATGGATGTGTGTATGCAGTTATGTTTCATTGTTCTATGAACTGAGATTTGTTTTCTGTTAGGTATTAAAATGCAACATATTATATCTTGAAATAAAATAATGGAGACACTACATTCCAGGATAATTAGAATACATTTTAAAGCAAGTAGATAATGTACAATGTGGTTTAATATAGTCAATATATAACTAATATGAATACATCATGAGGTATTTCTTTTATTAATTTTTAACTTTTTTTGTCCTTGAAATTCTTATCGGCAAGTATATTAGCATTCTTTATATTATCTTAAGTAGTGACTTCACTTGTCTGCCTGGAGGTAACCTTCAGGAATTTTGCCAAGTAACTTATTAATTAATTAATAAATGCAAATGAGTTTTTTCTTACAAGAACAGCATCAATAAGTGCTACAGGGACCCAATGAATCCTTGCAGAAAAACTACCTTATGTAACTAGTAAGTACTTTAAATACTCTGCTGTGCACATGTCCCTGCTTAAACAGATTTGGCTTCTTAAGGGCATCTCAAGGGCTGCTACATGCCTTCATGCAGACTTAGGCACATACTTCTCAGTATGTATCTATGTGGAGTTAGCTGTTTTAAGCATGATTTGCGTAGTGACTTTAGTCTTCACTTCCCTGGCAAATACCACTTACCTAGTATGGAATTGTTCTCTCTTCTGTTTTGTAACTACTTGAATGTAAAGACTCTCCTTATGACTTCCAATTCTTGGGTTAAAAAGATAAAACAGTGTGTAGGATGAAGGAAAACTGAGACTATTATATCCTTAAAACCCTAAATCTAAGCAGTTTGGGATTAGACTTTGGTGCCACAGCAAGTGCTTCTTCTATAACAACCACATTTCTCACTTCACGGTCTGTTTCCAATCCAGAAGTTCAAGGGTTCCTGACTACACATCACAATTCTGTACCTGAATGCTTAGAAAATAAGAGAACACTGGTGCTGGAAAAATTACGGAGTCCACAAAGGACTTGTTATAGAAGTATGAGGAACTAAGATTTCCATAACTTATGTAATAACTCAGTTGTTGGCACATGTCGGCAATCTTACTGGCTGGGGAGACAGAGGCCTTCAGGATGACCTCTGTAGCGACCTGGTCAGTGTAGCCAAGCATTCAGAGCCAGGTCTTCAAGGAAGATGCTCTCTGACGATATCTTCTGTGTGCGCATGTGCCCACACATCCAAGCACACGCTAAAATACACAAAATGGTATTTATCAGATTTATACTATATAAAATAAGAAGGTTAATCAAGGTGGATTTTTATATAATACAAACTCTAATGATAATACAGAACTACAAATAATTTCTCTAATGAAGAGGGATTTTTTATTAGAACTGATAAGTATTGCATTATGAAATCATTATAAAGTCTATAATAGTGTAATACATATTGTTCAAAATATAAGACAAAATGAATTTCTTTCATTAGAATTATTGATATTGTAACACAGCAGAATACCAGAGAGTTAAAGCCTTAGTCTTCAAGCTGTGTCCAATAATCTGAGTCTGTTATGTTATGTCATATTCCATCTTACACTAAAAGAAAGACAAGATATGGAAAGCCAATGGAAGGTTTCCCACTATTCAGGGATCTTAGAATGCTCCTGTGTCCTGAAGACCCCAAACTAATTTTATCATAGTGCACTTATTGTTTTTTAATGTATCATATGAATTTGGCTTGACTCTAATGGTATTAGAAAAAATGTATTAACTCACATGGATGGCAATATTTCATATTTTTTGAAAATGAAACATTCAAAAGCAAGTCATAATATTTTACTTAAAAATGATGTTTTTCAGTTCCCATTACAAAATTATTATGTGTGGTATCTTTATAAAACATGTATTTCCCTACACTGACAATATCAAACTGTGTTACTTATTTAAAGTTTAAAGCATACCCCTTAGCATTAAACTATTTTAATAGCTTAAAATTGTAAACCAATTATATAATACAAATTAAAGTATTATAGGGAAACTATATTTGAAAATGTTTTGCAATGTCCTATGGAGTATCAGCAAGTGAGATATTGTGAATTAATAGAGGGTGTGTCCTGCAAAAATTGAAATTGGCTCAAATATTTGTTTTTCATATTTTTTCACATCTTATACAATTAATTGAACATAATTTTCAAGTAACCATCAATGCAATGTTAATTAAAACCACATTCTTGCCAAAGTAATGATTCTATGGTCTATTTTGGTTTAAAATACTACAAGAATGTGCAGGTAGTTTTACTTTTAATGTGAGATATACTCTCAAACAAACAAAAGCACAAATCTGCATAGCATTATGAGGTTTTCTAAGTGTCTATGGGAGGCCATTGTAAAGAAATGTGCAACAGATTGCCAATATTAGACTCGTTTTAGAATTAAGCCTATTACACTTCTCTACTTGTCATGATTGGTATTGTAAGTACTTCAAGCTTCAGCTATGAAGAGGTTCATCAATTATAAGTATATTGGCTAGAAATTTTTATCTTTCATTATCATTTTTAAAAAAGAGTAAGGCATTTCTAGGAGATGCAGTGTCAGAGTTAACTCCTTGTTCCTTGGGGACACACTTGTACCAATGATGAAAGAAAAGATTAAAAGAATAATAACAAATGAAACTATTCTGCTTTGAGATCTCTTTTATCTTTGGCCAGAATGACTGTGATCAAGAAAATGCAACCAACAAGGATGGGATGAGGAATTGCTTTTAGATTGTAAACTGCAGCTGTTGTGGGAATCAATGTGACGTTTCCTCAAAAAAACCAAAAACAAGCATGGAATTTTCAAGCAACAAAGAAAAAAAGAAAGAAAATAACCTTGCAAAGTTACAAAAAAATATCCTTATTGATAGAATGTAGAACTTCTACTCCAATATGTTTTCTAAAAAAAAAAAAAAAAAAAAAAAAAACATTTTTTTTAATTCAGAATTTTATGTGACTCTTAAAAATCCTGTTCTTTCTCGCAGCTCAGTCTTGATCCACCTTCACATCCCTCTCTACCCATCCAGCTTCAAGGCCAGTTTGTGCTGTCCAACTATTCTTGGGTATGGGGCCTGATGTGAATCTTGGTTGACTCACTGAGGCATCCCCTTAAAGAAGACTCCCTTCATCAGTAACTATCACCAATATTTCCTAAGGCAGAGGCAGGATGTCACTTCCACCCTCCATGATGGAATGTTCTTATTTGAGCCTGTATAGGTTTTGTGTCACAACTGTTGTGTGTTCATGCATGCCATTGCTGTGCTGTGTACAGCAGTTTCTTTGTAGTCATCTACCACCCTTGGTTCTTACACTCTTTCCACCTGTTTTTCACAATCATCTATGAATCTTGAGGAAAGAGAGTGTGGTATAGATGTTCCATTCAGGGCTGAGCACTCTGCCTACTCCCGTTTTCTGCATGTAGGCCACTTAGGGTTTCTGTGTTCAGGGTTCTCTACCACAAGATGCTTTCCTGATGCAGGTTGAGAGAAGCACTATTCTTTATGCTAGCCAATGGAAATAAAAATGATAGAACACTATTTAAACAACTTAGAAAAAGTTACTTAAAACTGATGATGGAACATTCTCCCATGGTTCATGTTGTTGTTGGTAACAGAGCCTGGATGAGAACAGGAACAAATCAACACTCTACGTGGTCCTCAGACCTCTCTTCTGTTTAGGCTGTTGCATTTTATGGCCATTATTATGTCTGAAAGAAATTTATTGTTATGAAGAAGTGTTAACATTTAAATGTTTATTCATGATTGTTCTGTTTTATTGCTATATGTACAAATTATGGTTCTTGTGGATTCAAACCCTTTTCCCCAGATACAACACAAATAGAGAGGGCACATAGTTTTCTAAGTTTCTCCCACAGAAGGACAATAGAAACTACTGATGTAGCTGCTTAATTAATCCATCAGTAAAAATTTTGAAAATTTTGAAACTTAGGCATGTCATACATTTTGTTGTTGTTTTTTTTTTAACTACACCAGCCATAACTTATTATGCAGAGGACCTGGTGCAGACTGATTCAGGCCCTGTGCTTGCTGCTTCATTCTGTGAGCCGATGTGAGTCCTGCACTGATTCACTTGACCATGCTCTTCTGGTGTCCTCCATCCTGTCAGTTTTTTGTTTGCTTGTTTGTTTTTCTTTGTTTTTGTTTTGTTTTTTAATTTTTTAATTTATTTTTTATACTCCACATTCCATTCCCTGCCCCTCCATCCACTCTGCATCTCTTCTACATCCCACACCTCTTGCCCACCACACCTAACCTCCAAACTCTCTGAGGATTCCAGTCTCTTGAGGATTAGGTGCATTACATTAATTAATTACAGGATTAATGCGATCAAACAACTTTTATGAGACAATTATTACATTATTATTAAATAATTATTAAATGCATATTAATGTTCATGTTTAATTTATATCATTAACTATAAGTAATTAAATATTTATTTGATAAATATAAATGCTACATGATCATATAAGTATATATGTTCTTTATTAATCAAACCTTTTTTATTTTGCGAGAATATATTTTAATATGCATACATAAATTAAAGCTTCATAAATGTTTCAAAATCTTAAAAAATCTGAATAGATTCCTAAATATGTATAAGGATTTGAAAAAGAAAATTTGATTAAAAATTATTGAAAGAAAATAATGACATAGTAGAAAATATATTTAACAGTTTTCTGGAATGAGTGTCTATATATGAAGACATATTGTTAGTAATAATAAAGAGTACGCCAGTCATTCAAATCAACAAATGACAATAAATCAACAAACACTCTTTACTGAGTATAAACTGTTGTTTATACTCAAATAGTTGTTATACTCAAATAACTTTAAAATAGTTGATTTGAATAGAACTTATGCATGGTGATTATTATAGACAAAATATTTGAATAGAAGTTCTACAAGAACACATCTGCTTCTTTTCCTTCATGTATGAATAAAATCAAATTTTAAGTAGTTTCATATGCAGAAAAATAAACATACATCTTCAAAACTTGTTTCTTCGGACAAATATCATATTTACTAATAACAACATAAGATACTCAGAACAACAAAAATGTTGTAATTTTTTTTTGCATTTTCTACTATCAGAAACATAGGTTGTTTATAAAAATGTAATTATAGTTACATGATTTGTGGGGACATGTTCACTCTGATCATGCATGTATCTATAGGAAAGTATATTCATCTATCTACTAACAACAGCCACCTAATTAGAAGGAGAGAGATATAAGTAGGTATATCAACAATAAATTATAGATAAATAGAGAGACAAACAAGTAGATATTCACTTTTGGAACCCATTAACTCTTTGGTGTGTTCATATAATTACATATGTGGTATACATTATTTTACCGTAGTATATAATAAGAAAATATTTTAAATATGTATCTGCCATATTTTGTAATATGCTGTAAATAAGTTTTTAGAGTTGAGGAGAGATGGAATATTTCAGCTACTATGAACACATTTCTTAAATATCTCCAAAAGGACATAAATTTATCTGACAGTAAATATTAAATGAACAGGTCTAAAAATAATTTTATCTTTTGACTTATTACTTTTCTACTATACTCTAGTGCTATTACTTGGATTTGCATGAAAAAAGAATCATATTTATTGAATATTGGAATTTTTGTTCCATAATGTTTAATATTTATACTTTTATTTTGTGATTCATTTTGATTAAAATGTGATCACTAAATGCTTAACTATCACATTATAAATATTATAATTTTCCTAAGAATTATTCCTAAGGTCTTTCTAGTTTTGCTCTTGAAAATCTTTTTCTTTTTGCAAAAATACTCAACTAGCATACTACATTTAGAAAATTCCTTTCTATTTAAGAATTCCTCTTAGCATTTATTCAATATTTTGATAGAATTTTATATGTTTATTGGGTTGAAAGAAATTAGATATTACCCTTGATCTTCATAAAAATCCCAAGAAATGGTCTAATTTATCTTTATATATTTAATTGCCTTATCTGTTTTTCCCTGACTTGTCAAAAACTAACTTCTGAATTTTTATTTTGAATTCTTGTTATATTTTCTAAGTAGCTTCTTATTTCTAAACTATTCCTTTTATGTTAAGGTTCCTTGTGATCTTACCCCGAATTCATTTTCTCTAAGATATTAAGCACTTACTGTTATACTTTAGTAACACCAGCCTGGGAATCTTTTCTGAAATTACTAAAATTCCCCTGGCTTGAGAATTTATTCAGCTAGTTAAAATTCAGTATCGAGTAGACCAACAAGATTCTAAGACTTGATAACATTACTTTGCTTCTTTACCTATTTCTGTATTTGTGTTTGTCATTAAACCCTTTCTGGGGAAATGGCAGTGCTGAATCCTTGCTATGGATGAGTCTGTGTATTCCATTTTCCCAAAGCTCAGCAGCTCCCTCTGAGCCCCTCCCCAAGAAGAGTGTTCCCTCCTCCCTAATCCTCTCCATCCAAGAAGATCGTCCACAGATTGTCCTTGCACCCCCGATACCCAGAAACTTTCTTGACAGTATAGAATATAGCAAACCTACTAGACTGTCAATGTAGAAAAAGAAATGTCTTATTAAAATAACAACATTGTTCATGGGATAATTAACAGAGAGAACAATAATATGACTATTCAATTACTGTACATTGTTGGGAATAATATTACTAATCAATTACTGTACATTGTTGGGAATTGGTTCTAATCTTTGAGTTAATCTGGCCCTCAGTATGTAGCCAAACACTGAAGGGTTTTGTCCCCAATTGTTTTTTGATCCATCAATAAAGAGCTAATGACCAATGGCTGGGCAGGTAGACTTAGGCAGAACATGGGGATTTGCATGAGCTAGGAACTGGAAGAGAGGAAGAAGAGAATTGCCATGATTCAGAGGGGGAAGGAACAAATTTAGAGCTGCAGAAAGAAAAGCATCCGAAATGTAGGTGACAAGGAATGAAATCCCGAGAAAGGTTGCTCAGAAGCATCTTGGGCCACAAAAACTACGGAACCTCCCAGAAAGAGCCAGGACAACAAAGATAAAATATAGAATTAGAGGGCCTTAAACCAGGAGTACTGGAGTAAAAGTGTGCTAGCAGCGAGGAGGATTAGAACTCAGCAGCTTTTGAGCTAGTCAAAAAATATTAAAAATTAGCTGGTGTGTGTGTGTGTGTGTGCGCGTGTGTGCGTGTGCGTGTGCGTGTGCGTGTGTGTGTGTGTGTTTGTTTTTCACAAATTCAGATAGCTCTTGGGTGGGTGCACACAAAGGACCCGTCGGGAGCACAAGACTGTTTAAGTAATTATCAGTACAGTACATATTATATGTAAGGACATAATTCAATAAAGTATTTTCTGAAAAATAAGTATTGAAGTTTGTGAAATTATTAAATACAGTACAAAGGGAGTAAAGTGTATGCTGGACATGTCTATGCCATAAATATCCGTAAGTCCCTCTGAATAGTTCACCTAATATAGGCTTATTGTCAAAATTTTATTCAGCAGGAAATTAAACATTGAAAGATACAAATGAATAGATTCAAAAATCAAAATAATTCAATATAATGTACTCCTTGAAGTTTCAAATATAATCTAAATAGGAGGACATTAAACCTTTCCCCACATCACTGCCTCCTGGAGGGACTGTACTTGGGAGCAAGGGTCAGCCTTCACAGACAGTAAAGTCAACAATGCACAGTAACCTTAGGCATGATGACTAAGAAAAACAGTGCCTGGTGTTCCGGTTCTCTCTTTCCCATTCCTTACTGACAATCATCCTTCTAAGATTGCTGCCTAACCTTGCACTGGACCAGTTCAGAGACTTGAAATGGCGCTCCTCCTTTAGCAGCAGGTGCTGGTTTTGTTATCAGTATTTCCTATGGTGACAGACCTTCTTTTCAAAGCAAAAACGGAAATGTATTTTGATTTCTTATCATTACATGTATATATATGTGTGTGTGTGTGTGTGTGTGTGTGTGTATTTGTGTAGTTTATATAGTTATATTTCATTATATTTTAGACAGAATACAGACAACAGACAGACAGACAGAGAGGCAGATAGATAAAGATAAATAACATTGTGTGGAACCCAAAATGAATGGAAAAAAAATGAGAAAAATTACTTGAGGTATAGCAAGGAATAGAAGCAAGATCAAGGTAGACATTCGAGAAAACTGCAATACAAAAACAGAGTCTGAAAAAAAACCCTTCAGATTTGAACCCTAAGTTCAAAACATGAGTCTCGGGTTTTAGAAAGACTGTATTGTCGATTCTCTAGGTCCATGACTGGAAAAGATTTCTTTTTAATGCAGCTAAGCTCAAGCACTCTTTCTCATTCCTCCAGTTCCAGAAAGGGAGGATGCTCTATTGAGACTCTCCCTAAATTACCTGTAAACTAGTGATGGCAATCTTATTATAGAACCCATACGATGATTTTCTTTGAGATATTAAGTAGTCATAAATTACCATATAAATTGCTTTAGACTTTAAAGTGTATGGTAATAGTTTTCTATTATTTATATGTCAGTGAAATAGAAAGCTAATTTTTATTTCAAAATATAATAGACTTGTAAAAGTTATGAACATGATAGCTGTTTAATTAAAGGGATACATTCAAATGAATCTGACACTATCTATTATCTTTAAAATCCTCACACTAATTCCAAAGATTACATGGTCATACCTCATTCTCTGTTTACTAACAATCTTCTATATTGTTAATTTTAGTTTTGTCTACAGGAGACTTTAGCTGATTTTTATGGACATTGTCAAGCCCCTTTACATTAAGCTATTAAGTACAGAACTTCTCTTCTTCTAAGTCACAATAATATCTATGTAGATCTTTTAATATTGTTCTACCTAAGGTGTCTTTTAATATCCAAAGCTAACAGAGATGAATATACCACTATTGCTTATGCCTATATGCTTCCAATAGCTTGGCAAAGAATATTTTGCTCACATCTGCATGAATTTCACAAAATAAAATAAATATCTATCTGTTGACTTGTCCTGAATTTCATACATTATAGTATAATGGTGAATATTTTAAAATAACTTCTTTTGTTTATCAATGAGGGGAGAGGGCAAAATTGGTGGGATTAATCTACAACATTATGAAAAGCTACTACATAGTATTTAAAGGCAATGGATGATTTTGCAAACTACATTCAAGAGCTGAAAACTCTAGAAATTTCCTTGGAGGTAAGAGATACAATTTTCCCATTAAAACTGAGGGATTCATGGTGAACTTTTTGTTTGACATTTTCCTAATGAGCAGGGCTCTTGCAAATATGTCAACAGATACCTACCACAGCTCTATTTCTAAACCTTGAAAATAAAATAGCAATATTAGCACAGTTAAAAATTTTTAAAAGATAGATTTCTTTTTAAAAGCAGTAACAGATACTGAGAGAATAAAATTAAAATTATAGTAATCATCAATATACATATACACAAATAGTTAGAATAGGAAATCTAATCATCACAATTCTTATTAGAATGTGGAGCAAATGAATTTTCTTATCAAGTTTTGTACTAGCAAAGGAAGGCAGGCTAAAAATGCCCTTTAGGTCCACTGCTGGTACAACCACTCTGGAAATAAGTTTGGCAATTCCTCAGAAAATTGGACATAATACTACCTGAGGACCACCAATGCAACACCTGGGCATATACCCAGAAGATGCTCCAACAGGACACATGCTCCACTATGTTCATAGCAGCTTTATTTATAATAGCCAGGAGCTGGAAAGAACCCAGATGTCCCTCAACAGAGGAATGGATACAGAACATGTGGTACTTTTACACAATGGAGTACTACTCAGCTATTAAAAACAATGAATTTATGAAATTCTTAGGCAATTTGACGGAACTAGAAAATATCATCCTGAGTGAGGTAACCCAATCACAAAAGAACACACATGATATGCACTCACTGAGAAGAGAATATCAGCCCAGCAGCATGGAATACCAAAGATATAACTTACAAACCACATGAAACTCAAGAAGAGAGAAGACCAAATTGTGGATACTTCAATCCTTCTGAAAAGGGGGAACAAAATGCCCATGGAAGGAGTTACAGAGACAAAGTGTGGAGCAGAGACTGAAGGAATGACCACCCAGAGACTGCCCCACCTGGGGATGCATCCCATATACAGTCACCAAACCCAGACACTTTTATGGATGCCAACAAGTGCTTAGTGACAGAAGCCTGTTAAATCTGTCTCTTGAGAGGCTCCAACAGTGCCTGACAAATACAGAGGTGGATCCTCACAGCCTACCATTGGACTGAGCACAGGATCCCCTATGAAGGAGCTAGAGAAAGTACCCAAGGAACTGAAGGGGTTAGTAACCCCATAGGGGGATCAACAGTATAAACTAAACAGTACCCCCAGAGCTCCCAGGGATTAAATAACCAACCAAAGAGTACACATGATGGGACTCATGGCTTCAACTGCATATGTAGCAGAGGATGGCCTAGTGGTTCATCAATGGGAGGAGAGGCTCTTGGTCTGGTGAAGGCTCTAGGCCCCAGTGTAGGGGAAAGCCAGGGCCAGGAAGCAGGAGTGTGGGTTGGGGAGCGGGGGGAGAGAAAAGGGGAGAGGGGGTTTGAGAGGGGAAATCAGAAATAGGACAACATTTGAAATGTAAATAAAGCAAATATATAATTTTTTAAAATGCCATTTAGCAGTGGTGGTGCACGCCTTTAATCCCAGCACTTGGGAAGCAGAGGCAGGCAGATTTCTGGGTTCAAGGTCAGCCTGGTCTACAAAGTGAGTTCCAGGACATGTTAAAACATGTACATTTTATATGTGATATATACCAATCTTCTAATCTAGGAAGATTAGAAGGATTCTACTGTTGGATTCAATTTACATTTTGAGAAAAGGAAAAATTTATGGTTAGAAAATAGTTTAACATTTTAATGGTCTAGAAAAGTAGTAATTTGAGATTCCAAAATAACATATAATAATTTCAGACTCAATCACACTTTGATTTTCTTGGTACTCTTATGACTATATATTTTTGTTACAATCTGAAGTAAAAATTTTAAAAACTATATTAATATGTGTAAATTATTATCCTACATGCACTACATTTAAAAGTATAAACAATCTAGACAACCAACATAGTGATGGTTGTTTTGAAGTTAGAGAAAGTGTCTCACAATTTAGACTCTAAGAAATTTTATTACTAAAATATGGATTTTTAAAAATTTGCCAGTTTGTTTATTCACTTCTGTATATCTGTATTTCCTTGAAGAAGGGAAAATGTTAATATAATATATGTAAGAGAATAAGAACTATATTGAAAAAATACTGAATAATGATTGAGGTTTAAAAGAGTAACTCATATCAGATGAATTCTCTCATCATCATCAACCAAAACCTTTAGCCAAGTATGGGAGATATTGAGGAGATTCGTGCAAGGACCACATACATCACGTACTTCAGATTCTGAAAAGTTTCCCTCAGTTCTCAGCCTGAGTCAGTCTCCTATTTAGAGAAAGAAGTCCTATAAACTGATATATGATCACAGCATAGGAAGGTTTTTGAGCGGAGGAAGGATCAAATTTAATTCATCTAAAGCTGCACATGTATGTAATGTCATATATGTAATGTCATGTATGTAATGTCAGGAATCCACTGTACAGGGGAGAAAGCTTTCTGCTGTAGCCAGTGCATGTTTGGATTCAGCGTGGGTTACAAATAACGAGGGATACTCCCCTTAGTCCTATCAGAGAGCAACTAATAAAAATATAGAATAAAAAGAAGATACTGGAAGCTAAGCAGTGCTGGGTGAGTAAGCTCAAGCACATACTTCCTTTCTACCCCTTTAAGACCCTAGATATTCCTTCGAAAATTATTAAGAGTCAAGACATAGTTGATTGCTGAGACAAATCAAATGCTTATTAATTCACTTAAAATAATGATATCATAAATGGAACACTAAATGGAAATTCAAATAATGTTATTTTAAAATGTATCTTTAAAGGGAAACAAAGCTTAATGAGAAGAATAATATTGTTTTGATCTGACTAAATAGAAGTCACGTGAATTAGTATCTCATGGAAGTTATCAATCTTATTCAATATATTGTTTCATGGAATTATATGAACAAAGTGCAGCTTCATTCATTAGGGCATGAGAAATACAGAATATTATTGGTAGCAACATTGGTATCTATTGCCAAGAAACTGGCAGGTTTTTCCTTTTCTTAGTTTAGATTTTATTTAAAAGTCACACACATCACTTTTACTTCTTTTTTATAAAAACAGCCCTGAACCATTAGACAAGCTGTCTCTTATTTGTTTGTAGGGAAGCAGATCTACCTCTCTCATTCTGGGATCTTCCTATATTTGCATCCTTCCTACACTCCCCTTCACTATAGATCAATGATATACAAATATCCAATCTTTACACGATGTTTGGACCACACAGAGATCAGAAAGGTCGAACTTCAAAAAAGCACTCACCAAGGAGTGACAGCCCTTGGATGGTCTTTGGCACTCAGCTTGAAACAGTGATATCAAAACTATTAAGGGGGAGGGGATAGGAGTAGGGTGTTTTTCAGAGGAGAAACCAGGAAAGGGGATAACATTTGAAATGTAAATAAAGAAAATATACAATAAAAAA
This sequence comes from Mus pahari, assembly GCF_900095145.1. Classification (NCBI taxonomy): domain Eukaryota; kingdom Metazoa; phylum Chordata; class Mammalia; order Rodentia; family Muridae; genus Mus; species Mus pahari. The sequence continues at coordinate 79,910,263 of NC_034604.1, read as the reverse complement.
ATAATAAAAAAGAAAGATTTGATAAAGGAAAAAAAGTCCCTCTGTTTAAAGAGATTATGCATTATTTGGCAAAACATTTTTTCTTTTAAGAAATTAATTCAAAACTATAGAGAATTTTTTCTCTTGACCATGTGCATAAATATAATCAAATTTCAAGTAATAACAGTTTAAGGAAAAATATTAATATTAGGAATAATGGCTTAAACTTTTTGTGAATGATAAATGATACATTTATTGTAAACAAAGGTGTTTTAAATGAGGTTACTATTGCTGGGATGAAACATCCTGACAAAAAGCAAGCTGGGAGATCACTGTTCAACATCAAAGGACGTCAGGAGAAGAAATCAAACAAGGACAAAAATCTAAAGGCAGGAACTGATGCAGAGCCAATGGAGTAGTGCTGCTTAGTGGCCTACTCCTTGTGGCTTGCTCAGTCTGTCTTCTTATAGAAAGAACCAAGGATCTCTAGCCTAAATATCTCACCACCAACAAGGAGCTGTCTCCTCCCCATCCATGACCAAATAAAAAAATGTCCTACAGATTTGATCATAGTCCCATCTCCTGGAGGAACTTCCTTAATTGAACATCCCTCCTCTTAGAAGAATCCTAAGAATCTTCCCCCTCCTCCTCCACACACCCACATACACTACACACCCCCACCATGCGAGGCATGCATATTTGAATGCTTACTCACCTGGGAGTGTAAATGTTTGAGAAGGATTAGGAGGTATGGCTGTCTAGATAGAATAAGTATGGCTTTGTTGGAGAGTGTCTGCCATTGAGAGTAGGCACGGAGGATTCAAAAGGTCTCTCTCTCCTTACTGCCTGTAGTTGCAAAGCTCTCAGCTGCTACTCCAGTGCTGTATCTGTCTGCTTCTCACCATAATGGTCATGGACTAACCCTTTGACTATGTAAGCCAGTCTCCAGTTACGAGATTTTCTTTAGAAGAAAGTCTCTCATCAAGCCTCTTCACAGTAGAACAGACACTAAGGCAACTTGACACACTGGGCTCAGGAGGAGCTTGCCAATTCAATGTCTTCCATGCAGATTCCAGGACAATAACACATAAATCTGGTTTCATACATTTTCGCACTCTTGTGTTTTATTTCTACTAGATTCTCCACTGCAATACTTGTCAAAGATTTATTTTTAGTAGGCTGTTGCCTGCGTCAAAAAAGATCAACCTTGTCTTTCCTTTTCAACATAGGCCATTGCACCCTAGACTAATACATATGCTTCTTTATAGTTCTTATCAATAAATGAAATAATTTTTAAAATGGTGATATAGTCTTAAACTATCATTTCTACAAGTAGAATTATCTGTAATTTTAGAGAGATTAGAGTCAAGAATTATAGAAAACACACATAAGATGTGACAGTGTTCACTAAGATATCATATTTGTGAATACAGAACATTGTACTAGTGAAAACCAACTGAACATCATAGCACAAACTAAAAATATGAAAAATTAAAAAAGAAACTAACAATATGAATACATGTAATATGAACACTTTAAATACTATAGTAAGCCTGGTATGAAAAGCACCATATATATATATATATATATATATATATATATATATATATATATATATACACACACACACACACACACACTCTGAGTGAATAACAAATGAATAGTATGATTTCCGTACTGACCCCAAGAGCCTTGAACTAAATAAATAAATAAATAAATAAGCTTTGGGAGATAAACTATATACAAGCAATGCCTTCAATAGGAAAAATGCCTTAATAATTTTAATTTTGTTTTATGTCTCTATATGAATCAAACAAGTAAATGAATGGCATACTTTATGTCTGGTGCCTGTTTGGATGACCTTCCTCCGCACACATATTGTCTCAACTGGCTGTAAAGATATGTCCCTGTATTCTCAATTATTGATTGCTGTGCAGTACCTGGATAGAAGGATATGTATATGCTTGTCACTTCCTCACCTGCCCCAAAAGAGGATTATCTGAGATTTTCTTTTTAAAAGGCAAGCCACAGCAGGAGATGTCATGAAGGTCACATTGCCCTCCCTGCTGCTGATTGGCTCAGAAAGGGTAAAGTGTGGAAAATCTCTCACTATTCTACTATTTTTTTTTTTTTTGATGAGTCAGGGATATATCTTTTGATAAATTAAAAAAAAAAAAAAGGCAACTTGAGCTGGGGCAGAGGGACAGTAGCAGGAGGAGGGTAGCTGAGGGACTTCCCCAGAAAATAGGATAACAGCCTTATACTAAACATATGCTTTGCTTTCTTACTATTGAATCCCAAGTGGGATCCTTGAAAGCACCTCAATAGTTGCCTGCTGTGTTTCTGTTATGGATTCCAATCTCTAAAATCATAAGTCAAAATGAATTCACTATTCTAAGTTACCATAGTCATGGTCTTTTATCACAGATATAAAAAATGCAATTAATAGAAACATGTATATCAAAACCGGAAGGAAACTTGAACATGCAAAACATAGGCATATAACACCAGACTTGAGCCATTGATGAATCAAAAGGATGCAAATGAAACTAGCAAATTACTTAAAACATTGATCAAAAACCTTTCCAACTCAGAATTTTTAAAATTGGTTCTTTTTCTAGTTTAATACATATTTAGTATGCTCTTTGAAAAGTCATCACACAGCAAAAATAGCTTGTCAATTCTTTTTATTTTAATTTTACTATATTATTACTGGTGTGTGTGTGTGTGTGTGTGTGTGTGTG